>NW_026652279.1:20178795-20222390 GCF_009828535.3 Hylobates moloch | reverse complement strand
AAAAAACATAAATATGACCTAATTTTAATATTCTGCAATTTATTCACACCCCTCCCCACCCTCACTTTTCATTGTAAGTGACAGTGAGTAATTTGTTTAAAATAACAAGTTCTGTTTCAAGAATGTGTTCTTTCTTTGAAACAACAAAAAGTACCTGTTTGGAGAAAAAGTCATTTGCTAGTTTTGTTCTCATAAAAGTTTAATAGAAGGCAACTAAAGTTTAAGATCTCCCAGAGGACTAATAAAGATATTTCTCAGCAAATGTAGAATCGCAATTTTCATTGGTGCTGGGGGATTTTACACACAAATGCAATTTTATTTTACATTTAAAAGAGGTAAGTAAATAGACAAATCAATTTTAGCTGCTCTGAAATGTCACACTGGGTCATTAATTTTAAATGATGAGACTTCAATAATAGTTAAAAGAACAAAGGCCCAAGGGTAAAGACTGAGAATAATCACCTTCAAAATTCTGAATTATCAGCAGCCTCAGATCGGAATCAAGAGGAGCCTAATTCAGTTTCCTTGTGATGTTCTCCATTGCATTTTTTACCTTCAAAATATGGGTTCAAATGGAATTCCATTTTACAAAAACAGAAACCCTCTTTCCTTAAAGCATGAGGACCTCCTCTGTGTGCTGGATACTAGGATGAATTCTGGCAAAACCAAGCTCGATAAAATAAAGACCTATTGTCTAATCTGCATTCAGATCGGAGGTATGAGACTTGCACCTGGCCATGTCTGTGGTGGACACAGAGATATAAACATAATATTTGGTATGATATAAAATTTAAATGAGGCCAGGCATGGCGGCTCATGCCTGTAATCTCAGCACTTTGGGAGGCCAACGTGGGTTTATCGCTTGAGCTTAGGAGTTCGAGACCAGCCTGGGCAATATGGCGAAACCTTCTCTCTACAGAAAATACAAAAATTATCCTGGCATGGTGGTGTGTGCTTGTAGTCCTAGCTACTTGGAGGGCTGAAGCAGGAGAATCGCTTGAGCACAGGAGGTCGAACTGCAGTGAGTCATGATTGCACCACTGCACTCCAGCCTGGGAGACAGAGTGAGACCCTCAAAAAAAATTATATATATATATATATATATATATATATATGATGTTAAACAGACAAATACAAGCAGCAGTTTAATGCACCCTTGAGGGAAAGACAACAGAGAAAGTGATCTTCCCAAATAACATGACATTCAGACTAATTCTGAAATAATCAGGAGTTTCTCAAGAGGAACTCCACACTCACCACTGTCAAATCAGATAGTCCAAGTTAAACAATTGTACTGTTTTGTGAAAATAATAATTATGACAATCATAGAATTAAGGTTTTGCCATTCTAGGCAATGTGAATTTGGAGAGCATCACAAAGAGTCTGTGCTATGTAAATTCTCTAAGCCTCAGTATACTCATCTGTAAAATAGGTTTAGAGAGCTGTGATGTGATCATGTGTACAAGGCAATTGACAGTCCCAGGAACATGGTAGGTTCTCTTTTGACTGAAATGGGACGTTAATCTACATTAACAACATAAGTTTAGCCCAGGTGTGGTGGCTCATGCCTGTAATCCCAGCACTTTGGGAGGCCGAGGTGGGCAGACCACCTGAGGTCAGGAGTTCGAGAGCAGCCTTGCCGACATGGCGAAACCCCATCTGTACTAAAAAATACAAAAAAAAAAAATTAGCCAGGCCTGGTGGCGCACGCCTGTATTCCTGGCTACTCAGGAGGCTGAGGCAGGAGAATAGCTTGAACTCAGGAGGCAGAAGTTGCAGTGAGCCGAGATCGCACCACTGCACTCCAGCCTGGGTGACAGGAAGAGACTCCATCTCAAAATAATAATAATAAGTCTAACTGTATAGTTTTTGCTATTGTTTTTACACATTCTGGTTGATTTCCTGTATCTGGTTTTCGAGCAAAGAACTGGTCTCTGACTAAAGAACTGAAGAAAGGACTAAAGAACTGAAAAAAGGACTAAAGAACTGAAAAAAGCTTAAGCTACTGAAATTTTTACTGAATAAAGATATGCTTTTAATTTTAGCTACATGTGATAACTCCACAGATTGATTTTACACTAGAATTTTTCTAACGACTACCCAGAATTCTGTTTCAATCCTGTGAGGGTATCTAATCCTGCTAGGGTAGTTTTTAATGACAGTTTTATTGAGTTATATCTTACATATCATAAAATTCACCTATTTAAAGAGTGCAAGTCAATGGTTTTAATATATTCACAGAGTTGGCAACCATCAATACAATCAATTTAAAATATTTGTATTATCCCAGAAGAAAATCTCATACCCATTAGCAGTAACTTCTCATTTTTCCCAAACTCCCTCCATCCCCCGGCAGCCCTAGGTAACCATGAATCTATTTTCTATCTCCATAGATTTGCTTATTCTGGACATTTCATATAATTGGAATCATGCAGTGTGTGATCTTTTGTGAATGACTTCTTTTACTTAGCTTCATGTGTTTAAGGTTCATCTATTTTTTAGTATCAGTGCTGCTTTTGATGGCTGAATAATATTTCATTGCATGGATACACCACATATTCTTTATCCATTCATCAGTTGCTGGACATTTGGGTTGTTTTCACTCCTTGGCAATTATAACTAATTCTTCTGTGAATATTCACATATAAATTCTATGTAGACATATGATTTTAACTCTCTTGGGTGGGTATTTGCCTAGGAATGCAATTGCTGAGTCGTATGGGAACTCCACATTTAAACTTTTGCGGAACTGCCAGGCTATTTCCCAAATTGGCCGCCTCACTTTACCTCCCCAGCAACAGTATGTGAGGGTTCCAGTGTTTCCACATCTTCATCAACAGTTGTTATTGTCCTTTTCATTTCAGCCATTGGAGTGGGTGTGAAGAGGTATCTCAGTGTGGTTTTGCTTTGCATTTCCAATAGCTAATGATATTGAGCAGATGTTCCTATGCATCTTGGCTGTTGGTACATCTTCTCTGGAGACATGTCTGTTCAAATTTTTTATCCCATGCTTAAAGTGGGTTATTTTACTTTTTTCTTTCTATCTTTCTTTCGTTTTTTGAGAAAGGTCTTGCTCTGTCACCCAGACTGGAGTACAGTGGCACGAACACGACTCACCATAGCCTCAAACTCCTGGGCTCAAGCTATTCTCCCACCCTAAGCTCCCAAAGTGCTGGTATTACAGGCTAAAGTGGGTTATTTTTCTTTTTATTGTTTGGTTTTAAGAGTTTTTGACATATTTAAATAAAAGTTCCTTGTCAGATATATCTTTGCAAATATTTTTCCCATGCTGTGGCTTATCTTTTCACTTCCTTGTATTTTATTTTTATTTTATTTTTTATTTTATTTTATTTTATTTTATTTTATTTTATTTTATTTTATTTTATTTATTTTATTTTAGACAGAGTCTTGCTCTGTTGCCCAGGCTGGAGTGCAGTGGCACGATCTCAGCTCACTGCAACCTTCGCCTCCAGGGTTCAAGCCATTCTCCTGTCTCAGCCTTTGAGTATACGGGATTACAGACACCTGCCACCACACCTGGCTAATTTTTGTATTTTTTAGTAGAGACGGGGTTTCACCATGTTGGCCAGGCTGGTCTTAAACTCCTGACCTCAGGTGATCTGCCTACCTTGGCTTCCCAGTGTGCTGGGATTAGAGACGTGAGCCACTGCATCCAGTCTTTTTTCACTTTCTCGATGGTATCCTTTGAAGCACAAAAGCTTTTAATTTTGGTGAAATCCAGTTTATCTATTTTTTTCTTTTGTTGTGTCTGCTTTTATGTCTTATTTAAGAAACCATTGGGTGGGTGCGGCAGCTCATACCTGTAATCCCAGCTCTTTGGGAGGCTAAGATGGGTGGATCACCTGAGATCAGGAGCTCGAGACCAGCCTGGCCAACATGGCAAAAACCCATCTCTAGTAAAAATGTAAAACTTAGCCGGGTGTGGTGGCAGATGCCTGTAATCCCAACTTCTCGGGAGGCTGAGGCAGGAGAATCGCATGAATCCAGGAGGCAGGGGAGTTTGCAGTAAGCCGAGATCATACCACTGCACTCCAGCCTAGGTGACAGAGTAAGATTCTGTCTCAAAAAAAAAAGAAAGAAAGAAAAAAAACGAAGGTCATGAAGATTTATGCCTATGTTTTCTTCTAAGAATTTTATAGTTTTGCCTCCTACTTTTAGGTCTTTGATCCCATTGGAATTCATTTTTGTCTATGCTGTGAGGCATTCTTTTGCATGTGGATATGCACCACTTGTTGAAAGGCTGATCTTTTCCCCACTGAATTGTCTTGACACTCAATTGTCTTGACACTCAATTGTCTTGACACTCTTGTCAAAAATCAATTGACCCTAAATGTGAGAGTTTATTTTTGGACTCTCAATTCGATTAAATTGATCTGTATGTCTCTAATATTTTTTAAAATAACTTTTTCTGCCTGCATTTGTACAGAATAAAACATTTGTAAATATAGAAACACAGAATAAAAGTAAGAGAACCATTAACCCTGCCATGGTGGAATGAGCTGTTGGTCCCATTTCTTCACTCCCCACTAGGAGTTGTCCATGTCCATATCCTTATCATGGCCTTGTCATGGTGGAATGTACTTTGGGCTTTGTGCATTTGACTCTGGGCTTGGCCATGCAATTTGCTAAGCCTCTTGAGATGTCAGGGAATGTGACATGAACAGATGCTTGATGTGTGCTTGTGCAGTTGGTCCTGCTCTCTTGCACTTTTGCTGTCACCATAAAAAGTTTATGCCCTAGGTAGCCACTGGTTCCAAATGAATGGCAGATACTTGGAACAAATCTGAACTCACTTTGTGATCTGGATCCCAGCCCAAGATTAAGCAGACCCCAGTCAAAACTCAGACACCTGGGCTAGAAATACATGCCTATCACAGTTTACCACTGAGGGATCTGTGGTTGTTTGTTCTGTAGCAATAGCTGACTAATACACCTACCACTTAGACATAACTATTCCTATTAGTCTGATCAAAAATAAGATTGTAAAAAAAATTATATGTGTGTATACCCTCCTGTTGTTTTTACTTAACATTTTTTCATAATACCCTATGTTATTAAAAGTTCTTGATTGGCTCATGCCTGTAATCCCAGCACTTTGGGAGGCCAAGGCAGGAGGATCACATGAGGCCAGGAGTTCGAGACCATCCTGGCCAACATGGTGAAACCCTCTCCCTACTAAAAATACAAAAATTAGCTGGCATGGTGGCACATGCCTGTAATCCCAGCTACTCCGGAGACTAAGGCACGAGAATCACTTGAACCCAAGAGACAGAGACTGCAGTGAGCTGAGATCCTGCCACTGCACTCCAGCCTGGGTGACAGGGCAACACCTTGTCTCAAAAGAAAAAAAAAAAGTTCTTGATAAACATTCCTTTTAACATCCGCGTCACATATTTCAACCTTGAGCAGCTACATATTTCTCTTCACCATTGCTATATTACTTTTACTATTTTGCTATTGTAAAGATACAATGAATTTTGCTCTCTTTTGTATAAATCTTGATCTACATTTTTCATTATTTCCATGGAATCAAGTTCTAGAAGTTGATGCCTTTACTAAGCTCCTTTAACCAAAGTTCATGGTAGAGCCACTGAACCATGATTTTCGTTTTATTACTATTCATATTTCTATTTAGCTAAACTCACATTGTTTTGCTTAAAGGATGCAGATACATTTAATTTCACTTTTTAAAAAACGACTTTTGTGAATTCTTCCAGCGTGTTCTATCATACTGTCTTCAGACATTTACACTTTATTATAAAGAATTAAATTATTGCCATAAAAAACCAAACAGGCCTCGCTCAGTGGCTCACGTCTGTAATCCCAGCACTTTGGGAGGCCGAGGTGGGTGGATCATCTGAGGTCAGGAGTTCAAGACCAGACTGACCAACGTGGTGAAACCCCATCTCTACTAAAAATACAAAAAAATTAGCTGGGTGTGGTGGCAGGGGCCTGTAATCCCAGCTACTCAGGAGGCTGAGGCTGAAGAATCGGTTGAACCCGGGAGGTGGAGGTCGCGGTGAGCTGAAATCGCACCATCGCACTCCAGCCTGGGCAACAAGAGCTAAATTCCATCTCAAAACAAACAAACAACACCCCCCTGACCCCCCGCCAAAAAAAAAAAAAGTCCCTGCTTCTCATTTTTTGGTTTGTGCTTACACAGAAACATAGAGACAATGTTTCTGTACGAGCATGTGGTTGCTTTGTTTGCTTGTTTTTATTGGCGTAGTTAATTAAAGATCATATACCCAGGAAGGTGGTATGGAAGGAGTAGCCAGATCTAATTTTCTTTATACCCTTCACCAGGCCTAGCATAGTGCATAGGTGCATTCAATGAATATTTGAGTAAATGAATGTAAGAAATATACAGACCATTGGCTGAGTGTGGTGGCTCACACCTGCAATCCCAGCACTTTAAGAGGCCAAGTCGGGTGCATCACTTGAGGTCAGGAATTTGAGACAAGCCTGGCCAACATGGTGAAACCCCGTCTCTACCAAAAATACAAAAAATTAGCCAGGCGTGGTGGCGGGTGCCTGTAATCCCAGCTACTCGGGAGGCTGAGGCAGGAGAATCACTTGAACCTGGGAGGCAGAGGTGGCAGTTAGCAGAGATTGCGCCACTGCACTCCAGCCTGGGCAACAGAGGGAGACTTCGTCTCAA
The DNA here is from genome assembly GCF_009828535.3 of Hylobates moloch. NCBI lineage: Eukaryota > Metazoa > Chordata > Mammalia > Primates > Hylobatidae > Hylobates > Hylobates moloch. Next base: position 20,215,708 of record NW_026652279.1, on the reverse strand, counting down.
AAAATATACATATATATATATATAGAGAGAGAGACCATTAAAGCAGCCTTTTAAGCTAGAAATTACTGTCTTCACTATGATTAATAAGTATTTTTAAGGCTTCATTAGTGACAAATATGTTACACGTATAAACAGATGTGCAGGACTTAAAAGAGTAGGCCAGATGGTTGATACTGTATCTTAACTTTTCTGGGTGCCTCTTAGCAAATAAATGGAACTCTCTCTGTTCCTTGTTTTACTGCCCCTTTCCCCAAGGAAAATCACATTTTTCAAGTCTGACAACAATTTTCAACCTGACAACAATTGCTCCGGTTTCATTTTGGCAACTGCTAAAATGGTCACCTTGGGAACCCCAGGCACACACGCTGACCGTACTTGCACAGCTCCTACACCGAGCCTTTCGGAAATTTCCTCCAGGAAGCTTGTCTATCATCTCACAAACAGAATCACTGATCTAACCTGGGCAGCCATCTTTCTGCATCTGCTCTGTCTGAGACTCTCCCAACCGGCTCCTAAGGAGACAGGGAATCCTGCATCACTCATCCCTTAGGCTAGACTGAAGGTCTCCTTCCAGAGGCAACTACTTACTACTCTCTGCCTTGGGTCATACAATAAGCACTATTCTTATCTATTCACACGCTAAGCTACTTTTGTTAAGCCAGCTTTGCTAGCTGGCCACCTCGAATTCCCCAGAAGGAATCAAACAGAAATGGAACAAAGGACAGGAAAAGCCAAGGAGGTTTGCTGAAATTGAAGCATTCTGAAGACAGCTGGGTGGTACAATGGGCGTGATGTGAGGAAGGTGGTCTTGGGTGCACCCACAGACCAACACTTGCCATTGTTACAGTTTGTGTAGGATGATCTCAGGTGACAGACAGCAGCGATTTATCACACCCAGAAACACATCCCCCACACATATTTACTTGAGGGTACCAGACCTGCTTACAAAGCAGAGAAGAGCTAAGGCGGTTCTCTAAGGGCAGAGAATTGCTGCTATTGCCTAGTGAATAGGGAGAGGATACTCCTCAGGCCTTATTTCCTATCAAATCATGTGTCAGTGTAGCCTAGGATATAGAGGCACAGTAACTACTGTAGCCAAACAAGGCACAAAAACAAAACAGAAATGCAGTGCTTTAGAGGTACCCACAGAAAACTTGATTACCTTGTCACCATGAGTAAAAGTTAATTCCAAATCCTGAAGAGAGCGAACCAACTCTGAAAGAGAGTGAAAATGCAGACAAGACAGTTATCAGATAATGGCTATCTGGACGAGAGATTCTTTCATTTGACAGCAGTTTGGTTGTTGGGAGTCCCAGCTCAGCTCCTGCATAGTTGCTCCGTACAAATCCTCCTCCATATTTGCTTAGAGAAAACGTGTTGCCATCCCATCGTGAAGGAAGCTGCCTGAGAGTTTTTAACCATTACAGCTGTGATGATGAAAGAGTGAAGAACCGCCTCCAAGTTAAAAAGTGCACCCAGAGATAAGGTTCATTCTCAATGCCCTGCCGCTGCTTCTGATCGCATGGCCACCGCACTTCTCAGTAAGGGGGAATCAAATGCTTCACTCACCACAGAGTAAGCAAATAAATATCTTTTTTCTGTGACATGGGCTGTAACAATACACTGTGCTCCACCTCCTAATAATTTTACTACACCCAGGGTGGGGAGGAGGGTTAGGAAAAGCAAGAAACAATGACTTCTAAATATATGACAAACTTGTAAACAACAAAAAGGGGAAACAAAACTCCTTATAATTCTATTATTATTAGCAGGGACAGAACTAATAATGGTCCTGTTAAACTTGCATTATTAGGCAGGTCATGTTGATTCTGGGTATAGCATTCTATTCTTGTGTTTTGGCTCAGTAACTGAGATGTGCAAATCCGTGGCAAGGTGAGTCATATTAAAACAACACCTGTGGTTTTGTTAATGCTTATATAAATATAAGACATTTGTTTTCCACCACTCCAGATAATTATGCAATTAAAATGAGAACATATATTCTGCCAAGATTTCTTAGAAAATAAATGAGTTTCCAAAATAGGGTATAGGGTTTAATAAAATATCTCAGGAAGCTTCAGAGTTAAGCAAGAAATCTACAAATGAAGAAACAACAACAAAAAATAGAGAGAGGCACTTTATCTAACTGAAGGAGGCGTTCTGCTTTTTCTTTCTGGTAGGGGTTCTTGGATTTCCAAGATTGTTTCGTTGTATATAAAATGTACCCAAATTTGCTGAAATATTTCACTTGGTTTTGTGTTCACTAATGTACTTACCTAAAGCAAGGTAAGCATATTTCCATGTAGACAGAAAAAAAGGATGAAATGGAACCAAAAAAAGGGAAAAAGGAGAGACAGAGAGAGAAGAAAAATCAGAATATTTTAATACCCATGAGCCTAAAGTTAATAAACACATGAAAAGTCATGGTGCTTTTATAGCCATGTGAATAATATACTTAGTACTTGGTTTAATGAATTACCATAGTGAATATTTTATTACCTGGTACGATCTCTATTTTAAGTGAATATGTCCTCTTTCATGGTTATGGAAAAAGGAATTTATGTAGCTATTTGTTAAAAGTTTGCATTTCAAAGCATAATAAAGTCTTAGAAGTTAAATCACCTCATTTGTTTATATTACTTGAAACACTGCATGGGAAATTTTTAGGCAAAGTATCAAAAGTGGGCCAGGCTTGTTACACACTCCCCAGCCTGCTGCACCCCTGACCTAACTCATTCCTCTGTTAGGTTTCACCGCACATTGCACATTAGGGCTGTGCACTAATTTGCTTCTATTCCACACAGGGCCAGGCACACTGAGCATCGGTCCTGTGCCTGACACTGTGCTAGTTGCTGGGGTTGCAGCCACGAGCATAGACATGACAGACACGGTCCTCGCCATCTTCTATTGAGTACTGATCGGAACAAGAGGATCGTCTGTAGACAGGTACGCCCAGGAGCATGGATGTGAGATGACAAATTGTACTGTGTGCAACTGGCAGGAATATTTAACCACTGGGATATTTGTAGCAAACTCCTTCTTCTATTTTTCCAAATACTCAAGGTGGCAACACCATTTCCACTTGGACTGACAGAGAGTTTTATGTTTACAGCCACAACCTGAACTCATGAGTTATATTTTAGGACTATTTCAGAAATTTAATCAAAAGTAGAGTAGTAGTAAAAAAAAAATTGCGTGCATGATAAGTGGTCCTTATTATTCATTTATATATTTAGGAATGTGCAGTTTTTCATTCACGAAACATGTGCAGTTTTTCATGTTTACCTATACCTAGGTAAACATGTCTTCTGCAGTTTATACCTTGGTTTATTTATTCTTCATCCCCCAAGAGATAACTTTTATTGCTGATTATACTGTACAGGATAAAAGAGAAAGTAAACTCTTTATATTTAAAAGCCTAACAGAGCATGAATCCTCTCAGTTGCTTTACAATTTCTGCCACTAAGGTTGAGCCTGGAATTAGGTGTTACCACAGTTGACTCAAAAAGGTTTTAAAAACAGGGGTGCCAGTATAACTTTGGTTATAAAACAAATACCCCAGGCAGAAAAATAAGTTGGGAAAAAAAGAGGGGAAAATATTTGTAAGTCTGAACTTCAGTAGAATTTGACCAGTTCTCAAGAACACTGGGGAAATCCACTGCTAAATGTCAAAATTTTACCAAACTTCCTAGAAACACCTATAGGGAAGGAGATTGTGGTTGTTTTCTCCAAAATTTCAAAAAACGTTAACACCTATCAGAAACTAGATGTTTAGAGAGCACTTGAGGAATTTTAGATTGACTTGATGAAATGTTATATGAGAAAGTAGATCATGAGATCATGATTTCTCTTAAAGATTGAGCATGTATTCCTAGTGATAGATAAACAACCTATAGTTGCTTCATTCTGCTTAGTTTGCATCTTAACAATTTAATGGTTTTCTGCTAGATTTTAATTGGTAGCCATGAGAAGAATGAGTCAAACATATTGTCGATATATATGTTTAAGCTAATGGAGTCACTCTATTCTTTGATAGTGAAATATGACCCAGTTGACATCTATATAACAGCGTATGTTTGGATTAAAGAAATGGCCTGAAGAGATTTGTTGTTGTTGTTGTTGCTGTTGTTATTGTTGTTGTTTTAAGCAGGGACAAGAAGTATTAAGGGGCCACAGAGAGTGAGCAGAATTGTAGAAAACATGGTATCAAATCCTGAAGCTCTAGTAATATTCAACCTTATGTAAAATTTATCTGACTCACAAAAAAAAAAAACTGTCATTCTTGTTAATATTTAGACCCCTATTGAGTACCTTGTGCTGCCTATAGGACAACTGATTTTGTTCAAAAGCATCTCTTTTTAAATATAAAATACAGCAATGACACATGAAAAAGTTGTCTAGTTATTTATGGTCAAAAACTAATAATCAAAATTTTTTTGAATGATTAAATTTGAAAAACAATTCTATTTTTAGCAGCTATAAAATCAGAATACATGACAAATTCTAGGGGAGAGTGCTTGCTTATATAAAATATTCAATTATCTCTCCACTGAGATATTCAACAGTTTTATTATTTACTTCAACAATTTAATTGCAAAGGATACATACACGTTTATTGTTTTTACAAGTACACTCATAACATAGTTTTACTTTGCCAGTGAAAGTCACAAAGAAATATTACTTTTGCATTTTTTTCTGACCTAGAATTTCTATTATTGAAAATTAGTGCAAAATGAGAGCATATTTAATATTATTTCAGGAAATGCTGACATTTTAAGAAATCACCTTCATAACTTAAAGAGGAAGCTATCTTCGTTGCTGTTCTTAAGGAATTTTTATGTTTGTTCTCAGGCTTAGTAGATTACTAGTTTTTCCCTCAATTCATTAAAATTCTCACTTGTTGAAAATTTTTAAAAAATTATAGAGTACCTGCTTTTGTTGTCATCGTCATCTTTTTTTTTTTTTTAATTTCTACATGGTGTGAAATCCTCAGAGAAAAATAAACAGGATTTTAAAATCAAAACTGGCATACTTCTGATTAACAGTACTTAAGTTTATTTGAAAAGGAATTGAGTGATTTATATGCCGATCCTTTCCTGCTGTTGTGGCATTTTACCAATTTCATTAGTAAGTTCAGCAGTAATTGTAGCAACTTAAGTAATAATTTAAGAAGTAATAATGAAGTTAAGAGTGTTCTATGCTATTTCCTGGAGGTATTCATTTAGCCCATGTCTCTCCTGTGGTTCTACCGGAATTATATTTGGAAAATACCAAGCCACTTGAAGAAATGTTTTAACTGAAATTATAAATCATTGTAATTAGTACCATAAAGTTGACAGAGCATAAGTTTTGCCACTGGAAGATCAGAGATTGGGTCTAGGCTCCATTACTTAACAGCTGTTTGATCTTTGGCAAATTATTTCACCTTTCAGACTCCTTTCCTTCGTGGGAAGGAATAATGTCCGTGGAAGGGATTTCCATCATGTATAACAGCCACATGTGTCTGGTACCAAATCTCTGGCGGGAGCATGTGGTACAAGAGTAGGAAGAACTCCTGTGTAAAAGTGAGGACAACACAGGGGAAGCCATGCATGTTATTTGCCCTTAGTTAAGTTCTTATGAAATATGCCTTTCAAAATGTGCAGAAGAAAAACTCAAGACTTCTCATCTACAATTCCCAGAAAGAGATCACCGACTCTCCTCTTTGACATGTAGAACAGGATGCCGAGACTTTTGTGTGCGTTCACGCTGGGTTATCATATTTCCAGCTCTAAATTCCTTCTCATTGCCCAATTGTTTCAAGGAGATAGAAATACTGTCTTTATTTTCCCCAGGTCTATCACTATGTTTTTCAATTCTTTTGTGACCTGCTCCCTTTGGGGGGGAGAAAAAAAACAAAGAAACAACAAGAACAACAAAAAACAAAAACAAAAACAAAACTCTTCAAAGTCAAAGTACCACAAGTTGATTCTGGATTGGTGATACAAAGTTTCTCTTTCTCAGGCTACAGATTGTTTTAGATTGAAGTTTCCTGTCATGTTCACTCATCTTTAAATCCTCATAGTGAAAATGGTAATGTTGTTTATTTCTTTTATTGACTACGCTAGAACTTCTACTGTTCAAAGATCTGCTCTGGTCTCTTACCGAAAAGCAATCCCCTCCTATTTGTTTCCTTCTCTTCCAGCTTTGCACATACCTTGGGGTCCACCAGGAATGTCTTTTCCCTGTTGTGTGTGTCAAGGACTCTAGTTCACCATTTAGATGGCAAATCAGAAGTCTCTGCTCCTGTTGTACTCCATACACACCTTTATTGGGGCAGTTTTTCAACTGGTTTACATTTATCAATTTATATTTCATTCTGTCCTTCAAACTATGAATCTACATCGGAAGGGCAAAGTCCAAGATTTGGTCATGTTTGTACTTCTAGCACATAACAAGTATGCCATAAATGTTTGTTAAATGGCCAAACGACTACATTTTATGTTAGAAAGCAGCTATCAGTTTTTCTTAAAAATAGCAACAAGATGATTTTGATATCTCCCTTGTTTTCTGTAGGATATGATCATCATGGCACCTGTATTACTGATTCTTTTGGGGGCCACTGAGATACTGCAAGCTGACTTACTTCCTGATGAAAAGAGTAAGGACCTTCTATTCATTTCAATAACGTTTATTTTTAAAAGTATGTTAGTAAAAGGATAACATTATTTTCTCTTAAACTGTCGATTAGAACATTATATATGGATTTTTATGGACAATATTTACCCCCATCAGAAGACAGATGCTTTAAACATGCTATATTTTAAGAAAACAATGTTGGCTGAAATGCAAATGTGATGCTACAGTGGGAAATCAAAGTCAAAGTGTGGGCGTCTAGGCACCATGGAATAAAGCTGGCGCCAGTGGTCGCATTTGGAATGTCTTCCCACACAAGGGAGTAGTTAGAAGGCCCCATGACCCAACATTAAGAAACTTCCACTGCATTTTGTCCTGAAATTTGTTGATGTATGTGTTTGGTGTGATGACAGAGTTTAAGGAAAATCATCACATGGTCCCAGTCTAGCATTGTCAACAGAACTGTCTATGGTAATGACAATGTTCTATCTCTGTAATGTTCAGTGCAGTAGCCACTAGCCATATGTGACTATTGCACCCTTGAAATATGGATAGTGCAACTAAGGTAATGAATTTAAATTAATTTAGGCTGTACGCAGTGGCTCACACTTGTAATCCCAGCACTTTGAGAGGCCGGGGCAGGTGGAGCATTTGAAGTCAGAAGTTTGAGACCCACCTGGCTAACATGGTGAAACCCCAACTCTACTAAAAATTCAAAAATAGCCAGATGTGGTGGCACATGCCTGTAATCTCAGCTACTTGGGAAGCTGAAGCAGGAGAATAGCTTGAACTGAGAAGCAGAGGTTGCAGTAAGCTGAGATCGCACAACACTGCCCTCCAGCCTGGGCGGCAGAGTGAGACTCTATCTCAAAAATTAATTAATTAATTAATTAATTAATTAATTAAAATTTCAATAGCCACAAGTTGCCAGTGGCTACCATAATGGACAGTGCAATATAGACAGAGCTCTAAAAATCCTCATGTGGTAAACATGGATGTACAGGTGTGGAAGTCTGTTAAGGTCAATGGATAAATCCTGATAAATTAGTAAATGAATAAAAGAAGGTTTTGTAATTGTGTGCACAATACTGTCCTAATTGTAGTAAAAAAATTAAAAATTGCATAAATATACGCCCAGAAAAAACATAATGAATATTTCATAGGTTAATGCCATTCTTAGGGGTACAATTATTTTTAAAAATTTATTTTCTTCTTTTTGCTTATCTGTGTTTCCCAAAATTTCTTCAATAAGTAGATATTGATTTTGTAATTAAACAAAAGCTTTTATTTTGAAAGCAAAGTCAGAGAGTGGCTCATGGAGGGAGAAGAAACCTTTTCTTTCTGTAAAGCCCTTTTTAAGTAAGTTTGCTTGCAAATATTTTTGTCTGTGACTCATAATAAGAGGTAAATACATTTTTACATTATGTACCAGCACACATACAAATATATAACTACCTTTATGTAGTGGAAACGAGATTCATGAAACAGCTCTTATTATGTTTGATGCACACTGATATTTTCTATTCTATTTTTCTTCCACATTATTACAAATTCTGGTCACAAACCAATACATTGTTATTATTGCCTGTTAATGGATAATGACTCTCAGTTTGAAAATTATGGTTATAGTGAATAGTGATATAGTAACATGTTCATATTTCAATAAAAATATAGGTATTATAGGTAAACACCTGGACATGGGCAACGTAAAAAAGATATTAAAAACAGTTTTAAAGAAACCTCTTCTAGGACGGGCGTGGTGGCTCATGCCTGTAATCCTAGCACTTTGGGAGGCCGAGGGGGGCAGATTATTTGAAGTTAGGAGTTCAAGACCAGCCTAGCCAACATGGTGAAACCCTGTGTCTATTAAAAATACCAAAAAAAAAAAAAAAAAAAAAAAAACCACATTAGCCCAGCATGGTGGCATGCGCCTGTAGTCCTAGCTACTCGGGTAGAAATGGCCACTTTCTCTTTGCCCCGATGTTACAGGCACGCATGAGCAACTGTGTCTGTGGTGCTGGCAGGTCCAGGACAGCATCTGCAGGGCAACAAATATTCAAAAAGTTTTAAAAGTGCTGCCTATGTCCAGTTGAACATCGTGTTGTTTCTTTATTCTTTGAATCAACAGTTTCACTTCTCCCACCTGTCAATTTCACCATTAAAGTTACTGGTTTGGCTCAAGTTCTTCTACATTGGAAACCAAATCCTGATCAAGAGCAAAGGAATTCTAATCTAGAATATCAAGTGAAAATAAATGCTCCAAAAGAAGATGACGTAAGTGTTTATTCTAATGGATATCCTTATTGAGAATAAATATGCATTTTGACTGCATTTTCTTTGTCAAATAAAATTTTGGATTAAAAAATTAAAATTACTGACAGGCTCTTTGTTATGTTACCAGTAGAATAGTGTCTCTGTAAGAATGCCTGTGAGCTAGTGCTGGGTGTACTGTTCAGCGTTAAATAGCGTCGCAGAATATTTTAACTTTCGGATGATTCTTTCCCTTCAGGAAGAATGTTTAGTAACTTTTTAGGGACAATGGATTGGATACTGGTTTTCTGGTTCCCCTAAAATTACCAACAGAACAGGAGACAGTAGCCTAGTAAAACAAGAAGAGAGCAGGCAGAGTGGAGAGTCAGGGAAACCAAGTTCAAATCCCAGCTCATCCACTTCCTGCCTTTGCAACCTGGGGCAAGTCATTTAGCTTCTCAGAGCCTCAGTTTTACCTCGGGGCTACATTCAGGCACCTGCTACATCTTAGGTGTGCAATAAAGTCAAACAAACATAGAAGTGATTCATATTCACTATTTTTCAGTCAATATGGAATTCTAGAGAATTTTCTGTCAAACATTGACCTCTGGGGAGATGGTGGTCAAAGGGAATTTCACTGTAATATTTCATTTGTATTTACAAGAATAACGTGTTCATGCGTCATTGAGAAATTACTATGTTGTTATTACAATGGTTTTGTTTTGACTTTTTTCCTAGCAAAACTATTTCATTGCATCTTACTAATCATTTAAAAAGTAGAAGAAAATGCATATTTGATTAAAATAGCTCTATTAAGGCTAGTTCTCTTTTATGTATCATGACTTGTGGGTTTTATTTTTAGTATGAAACCAGAATCACTGAAAGCAAATGCGTAACCATCCTCCACAAAGGCTTTTCAGCAAGTGTGCGGACCATCCTGCAGAACGACCACTCACTCCTCGCCAGCAGCTGGGTTTCTGCTGAACTTCATGCCCCGCCAGGTAACGCAGGCCTCCAAAAGTCCAGTTTGTATGTTTTGGACTTTGCAAATATGGAACAGTAGAAAAATTAACACTAACTCACTTTTCTTTAGTCAGCCACTCGTTCTTGTCAAGTACTCTCCCATATCAACAACATCCTAACCAAGGCTGCTGCCACTTTGTATCATAACCAACTGAATTCCATCTGGCACATTCTTGCAGAAGTATCCACCGTCTCTGCATTGGCCTCCAGTGGAAAGTTGGTGTTTCTGATACTTAGAATCAGTAATACTTCTGATCAAACACTTAAGTGCGCACAGACAATAGGAGAGAGAAAAGAGGAGAAGCAGGCTACCAAGTCCTGGGACATGCGGATGCACTCAGTAACCACTGTCTTGGTCAGTTGAGCTCATGGGTAATTTTCAAACGACTATCTTGTCATATTACCAGCTGAAAAGACCATGCCTCCTGAATTGTGTTGCTGACTTATAACAGAATCATAAAGATCTTCTCATTTACTTTTTTCTTTTTTGTGTGTGATAGAGTCTCCTTCTGTTGCCCAGGCTGAAGTGCAGTAGTGTGTTCTTGTCTCGCTGCAACCTCTGCCTCCTGGGTTCAAGTGGTTCTCATGCCACAGCCTCCTGAGTAGCTGGGATTATAGGTGTGTGCCTCCATGCTGGACTAATTTTTGTATTATTATTATTATTATTGAGATGGGGTTTTGCCATGTTGGCCAGGCTGGTCTCGATCTCCTGGCCTCAAGCCATCCACCCGCCTCGGCCTCCCAAAGTGCTGGGGTTACAGACGTGAGCCACCGTGTCCGGCCCCATTTACTTGTTATAACTTGTCTAGACCACATACCAGCCAATTCGCATGGGCTTGATCCCAAGCGCAGAAACTAATCCAAGGTAGATACAGGATCACAGAGATGGGTTATTGTATGTGGCTTACCTCAAACCACTATCCCCCCTTTCTATAATGAATAACTGGACTTTACCTATGAGGCACTTTGCAGCTTACATTTCTACAATTCTAATTATCCTCTGAGCACTCTAATATAGGACGACACTGATAAAAATTATTTGTTTTGAACCAAGTGGAATTCACATAAAATGATTCTTTGGATGAGAACTATAAGACAGAGAGTTGTCAGGATCTCTAAAATACTGTACTTGGGTGTGGACTTTCTGGTCATTTGGTGCATGGACAAATATATATTAGGTTGGTGCAAAAGTAATGACCAAAATCACAATTACTTTTACATCAACCTAATCTATGCATATATACATGAACTGAATAAGTCAATTTGCTTTGAGGTAGTTCTTCTTTTTGTCTGTGCAAAAGCACAGATATAAAGAAGAAATCCATCTTTAACTTCTCTACAGGTAATAAGAGGCTCTCTCGCATCATCTTCTCCCTCTGCTTCTTGAAAGACACTGGCTGACAGTGATAAAAATGATCTACAGCTGACTTAAGCTACGATCAAAAGACCCCCTTCTATCTCTCAAGGCTCCCACTTGGATGCGGTCCTTCCTGGCCCGGGTGCAAGAGCTTGTTTCCTTCTCTGAGCAACCACCACCAAGGCCAGTGTTTCCCACAGTGTATTTTAAAGACCAACAGTTAATACAGCAACAAGAGGTTGAAGTGAAAACAAGCCTTCCTAGTCACGTAATTTGAGAAATCCTTAATGAAGCAAACATAAAAAGGTTGCATTTAAAATCTTGGCCAGGTGCGGTGGCTCACGCCTGTAATCCCAGCACTTTGGGAGGTCGAGGCGGGTGGATCACTTGAGGTCAGGTGTTCAAGACCAGCCTGGCCAACATGGTGAAACCCCGTCTCTACTAAAAATACAAAAGTTAGCTGAGTGTGGTGGCACGCGCCTGTAATCCCAGTTACTCGGGAGACTGAGGCAGGAGAACTGCTTGAACCCAGGAGGAAAGGTTGCAGTGAGCTGAGATCATGCCACTGCACCCTAGCCTGGGCGACAGAATGACTCTGTTTCCAAATAATAATAATAATAATAATAATAATAAATAAAAATCTGAAGATTTTCTTTTTTGTTTTTTGAGACAGGGTCTCACTCTGTTGCCCAAGCTGGAGTGTAGTAGCATGATCTTGGTTCATTGCGGCCTTGACCTCCCCAGTTCAAGTGATCCTCCCACCTCAACCTCCCGAGTAGCTGGAACTATAGACACGTGCCACCACACCTGGCTGATTCTTGTATTTTTTGTAGAGTTGGGGTTTTGCCATGTTGCCCAGTCTTGTTTCAAACTCCTGAGCTCAAGCAATCTGCCCACCTCAGCCTCCCAAAGTGCTGGGACTACAGGTGCATGCCACCACACCTGGCTGATTTTTATATTTTTTGCAAAGACGAGGTTTCACTATGTTGCCTGGGCTGGTCTCAAACTCCTGGGCTCAAGAGATATCCACCCGCCTTGGCTTCCCAGAGTGCTGGGATTACAGGCATGAGCACTGTGCCTGGCCAATTCAAGGTTTTCTTAAAGTCCTTGTATATTAAAGAGGACTTTAACATGCTAATATGCATCAAGTCTGCAAAGTCTGCAATCTTGCAGTGTTGTCAAAACTCATTTCTTCTGAGCAGCAATCTGTGTAACTCATGAAGAATTTGGATACAACCTAATGAATCACACAATTCTAGGATGGAAAGGGGTACTCAAGACCTTCCTGTACCAACCCTCTCCTTTACAGTTGAAAATACAGAGCCCAGAAGAGTGGGGGTCAATGTTTCACAGCTAGTTATTAACAAATGTAGCATTAGAGCACCAAAGTTGCCAGACATCAACCTCCAAATGACAATATATTGTACTTCTCTTGAACTGCCACACATTTATTGCACAAACACCACCCGCAAGCCCCAAACAAAATAGCTGGGAAGCTCTTTAATATCAGAAATGGGGACTTTATAATTCTAATTCCGTATCTCCAGTAAGTTGGCCTTTGATAGTTAGTAGGTTTCTAGAAATATGTGATGATGGCCGGGCATGGTGGCTCATGCCTGTAATTCCAGCATTTTAGGAGGCTGAGGCGGGTGGATCACTTGAGGTCAGGAGTTCAAGACCAGCCTGGCCATCATGGTGAAATGCCAGCTCTACTGAAAATACAAAAACTAGCCAGGTGTGGTGGTGCACACCTGTCATCCCAGCTACTTGGGAGGCAGAGGCACGAGAATCGCTCCAACCCAGGAGGCACAGGTTGCAGTGAGCCAAGATCGCAACACTGCACTGCAGCCTGGGTGACAGAGCGAGGCTCTGTCTCAAGGGAAAAAAAAAATGTGAAGATGGTTATTTTTTGGTGATGAATACGATGTTCACATCACTATAGTTCCAAAAGAGCATGAAATTCAGAGTTTCCCATGGCAATGTTTTGTTCTTTTTATTTTTGACTACCTAGGGTCTCCTGGAACCTCAGTTGTGAATTTAACTTGCACCACAAACACTACAGCAGATAATTATTCACATTTAAGGTCGTACCAAGTTTCTCTTCACTGCACCTGGCTTGTTGGCACAGATGCCCCTGAGGACACGCAGTATTTTCTCTACTACAGGTTAGTACTGTGCCTATTTTTACTTAGGCAAGTGGTTGTTTCCTGCAACCTCATAAAACTCGTGAATGTTCCAATTTAGGTATGGCTCTTGGACTGAAGAATGCCAAGAATACAGCAAAGACACACTGGGGAGAAATATCGCATGCTGGTTTCCCAGGACTTTTATCCTCAGCAAAGGGCGTGACTGGCTTGCGGTGCTTGTTAATGGCTCCAGCAAGCACTCTGCCATCAAGCCCTTTGATCAGCTGTTTGCCCTTCACACCATTGGTAAGATCGACTTAACCCAAAGCTAAAATAACCGAATCTCAGAATCTCAGCACTGGAGGGAAGGATTATAAAGATCACCTAGTTTTACCACTTTTCTGATGCCAAGTAAGCATCAGACCCATGTTTGAAAACCACTGGGGCAGGGTTCTCCATCCCAACACCACCAACGATTTTTGCTGGATAACTCTGTGTTATGGAGGGCTGTGCTGGGCACTGTAGGATATTTAGCAGCATCTCTGGCCTCTACACACTAGATGCCAGTAGTATGCCCCTCTGTCCTTGAGCTGTGACTTTTAAAAAAGTCTCAGACTTTGCCAAATGCCCCTCAAGGGGTAAAATTTCCGCCAGTTGAGAATCACTGCACCAGAAAAAGTGAATTTAGCTGCTTAAAAGAGACCATTTAATATTTCATGAGTTCTGACAGGTTTTGTGAAATTTCTGCCCCTGGGTCCTGTGATGGACTAGTGCCACCCCAGGTGATTTGAGTCCTTTCCCTATAGAATAGCCTCTCTTAGCTGTTCACAGTCAGCACGTTTCCCATCCAGAAGCCCTTCTTCTCCCAGGCTACCATCTCTCTCTCTCTGAATTTCTCACTGTTCTGGCCCATCTCCTGGATGTTTTGCAGCTCGAATATCTCTCAGTGTGCAATTCTCAGCTCTAAAAATTCTATTCATGGTTTCATCTGCTCAGTTCTCAATAGAGATGACACTCTCCCTCATCCCAGATAGTTCTATTAGTGAAACTCATCAGGCGCTCTCACATGGCATTCTCAGTTATGGAGATTCCAGATTTCAATGATGGGTGGTTATTATGGGCTGTGGGGCAAGACTGCCTGGATTTGGATCCTGGCTCCACCACTGGCTGAGTGACCTTGGACAAGCTGATCATTCCTTTGTGCCTAGTCTTCTTATCTGAAACAATGGAGAGGAATCAACACTTCCTGTGCGGTTTTCGTGAGAATTGTGTTACTAATGATAAAGTGCTTAGAACAGTGCCTGGCATAAAGGTTTAATAAATACACTACAATATTATTTAGAGGGTATGATTTGGCTGTGACATATCTATATCCAATGGAATATAACTTTGTGTAAAGAATCATAGCCCTTACTAAAGAGGTTATGCAATTCTCTCCACTAGTATATTTCTTAGGCGAACTAAAAATGTCACTTTCATGAAAATAGGCAATAAAAGATGCTGAGGAAGACCTAAGAAACAATGATATTAATATGAAAATGGATATGATCTAGTACAGACCACAGGAATTCATTTTTCTTTTATGATTTTCATTTTATTGAGGCTAATTCCTAGGATTACTAAAATAAATAAGTACTTTCTTGGTTAAGAATTTTCTTCATAGGGAATAGGAGACTCTGAAGCCAGTGGATTCCACTCTTAGCTTGTCCCTATTAATTGTGAGATCTAAGTCACATTACCTAAGACAAGGACACTCATTAAGAATTCATTTCCCCTTACCTCACGGGACCATAAGACAATCAAGTGAGATCTCAAGGGAAAGGACATTAGAGTCCTAAGTGAAGACAAATGTAGCCCAATCCATTCTTACTTTTTTTTTTTTTTTTTTTTTTTTTTTGAGACAGATTTCTTGCTCTGTCGCCCAGGTTGGAGTGCAGTGGCGCGATCTTAGCTCACTGCAAGCTCCGCCTCCTGAGTTCACGCCATTCTCCTGCCTCAGCCTCCTGAGTAGCTGGGACTACAGGCGCCTGCCACCACGCTCAGCTAATCTTTTGTATTTTTAGTAGAGACGGGGTTTTGCCACGTTAGCCAGGATGGTTTCGATCTCCTGACCTTGTGATCTGCCCGCCTCAGCCTCCCAAAGTGCTGGGATTACAGGCGTGAGCCCCCACGCCCAGCCCCAATCCATTCTTTTTGATGCAAAAGAAAACTGAAGCTTCCTGCTCCATCCCCCAAACAAACAAAAAACAAAAGACACAGTAAACAAAATGAAATTAAAATTAAAAACTGAATCTCAGAAAGGGGAAGTGATTTGCTCAGGGCCACATACCTACTGGGAAGAGGCAGGGCTTGGGGGAAGGTCCAGGGAAATGTTCTCTCAGTGGTCAGGTTTATTCTGGGCCTGGTACAACTTGAGTAGTAAAGGGGGATGGTGGGTGAGTCTTGCAATGAGCTGAGGGGGAAGAGATTCAAGCATTTAACTCCATTTGGAGTAGTAATCCTTGTAGTTTCCAGAAAGGGTCTCTTCTTCAGCACTATAAGACAAGAGTATTATGGGAGGCCACCGGCTTGCTGTGGCTTGGAAATCAGTTGATTAAATCCTGATGGTAAATATTTGAAAAAAGCGTATCTTAGAAATGCCTTGAGAAGAGTGGGTGGATTGGAGTTATCAGCTTTAATCACTGATTCTAAAAAAAATCACGGATCTTTCATTCCCTAACTTAGATCAAATAAATCCTCCACTGAATGTCACAGCAGAGATTGAAGGAACTCGTCTCTCTATCCAATGGGAGAAACCAGTGTCTGCCTTTCCAATCCATTGCTTTGATTATGAAGTAAAAATACACAATACAAGGAACGGATATTTGCAGGTAATTACTCAGATCATTCCAATATCTGATAACAGACATTTGTTTTAGAAACATTTAAAAAATTATCTTCAGTGACTGCAACCAAGTTACGGCTTGGTACTAACAAGGTCAAAGTTAACTTAATCTACCCAGGTATTATAGATATAACCAAATAGAGATAAACCAAATCTTACTGGCCTTTTGTTTTGAAAGAACATACTTTTGGTTGAAACTAATACAAAGGATTAGATACAGACTCACTGGTACTAGTGCTGGTTAAAATCTAAAATGATAGACGGGTGCAGTGACTCACGCCTGTAATCCTAGCACTTTGGGAGGCCAGTGTGGGTGGATCACCTGAGACCAGGAGTTCAAGACCAGCCTGGCCAACATGGTGAAACCCCATCTCTACTAAAAATACAAAAATCAGCCAACATGATGGTGCGTGCCTATAATCCCAGCTACTCGGGGGCGGGGACTGAGGCAGGAGAATCGCTTCAACCAGGGAGGCAGAGGTTGCAGTAAGCTGAGATTGCGCCACTGCACTCCAGCCTAGGTGACAGAGCAACACTTCATCTAAAACAAAAACAAACAAACAAAAAAAACACCAAACTAAAATAATGCAGCTACTATAAAAACGGTATGATGAATTCTCAAAAAATTAGAAATAGAATTCCCATATGATCCAACAATTCCACTTCTGGTTATGTATACAAAAGAATTGAAAGCAAGGATTCAAAGAGATGTTTGTACACCCATGTCCATAGCAGCATTATTCACAATAGCCAAAAGCTGGAAGCAACCCAAGTGCCCATTAAATGAATGGATAAGCAAAATGCAGCATATACATATAATAGGATATTATCCAGCATTAAAAGGAAGGAAATTCTGACACATGCTACCACACAGAGGATCCTTGAGGACATTATGCTAAGCAAAATAAGTCAGTCACAAAAGGACAAATACTGTCTGATTCTACTTTTATGAGGTTAAATAGTCAAACTCATAGAAACAGAGTAGGATGGTGGTTACCAGGAATTGGTAGGAGGGTGGATGGAGAGGTATTGTTTAATGGGTACAGAGTTTCAGTTTTGCAAGATTAAAAGAGTGTTGAACATTGGTGACACAACAATGTGAAAGTATTTAATATCACAAAGCTGTACACTTAAAAAGGATTAAGATCTTAAATTTCATTATATGTATTTTACTACAATTAAAAAAGCTCATTAGCACTAATAGACAAAAATTTCAAGGGGAAAGGAACTGAGAAGAAAGCCAATCAATATTTCTTGAGCATCAATTATGTGTCAAGCTTTATGATGTGTTTATTCCATCCTCACATAATTCTATGATGCAATTACCATTCCCGTTTTATAGGAAAGTGAGGCAAAAGAGATGAAGTAACTCTCCCACAGTCACAAAGCTAGGAAAAAAAAATAGGATTCCAACTCATGTCTTATAGAGAGTAGACAAAGCCAATTCAATTAGATTCAACAAATTATTACAAATTCGCCTCTTTGTGAGAAATAAGACTGTTTCTGCCATGTTACCCAACCTTGTGACATACTTGCCTAGCCTTGGGGTTGCCCTCCCACAGGAAAAGCCAGTACAGCTAGAGATGGGGGTGTGGGCACAGAGCCTGCTCTGCAGAGAGGAATTGAATGGAATCTGTAAGGATGAAGAGAAACTAGTCTGGTGAGAAAACATGAGAAGGACTTTCTTAGCCAGAGCGTCCCAAAATACTTATACTGAAGGACTGTGTGTGCATGTGTGTGTGCGTGTGTTTTTATAATGTCTAATCTACCGTAGATTGGTGCTTTTGTCAAATACAATAAAAATGATTTACTAGAAAAAATTAAATATAGCCAAAGACATGTAAAGTGTCAGTTTGCTGATCATGTGTTTGGATATCATGGCAATGTCAAATTGCTATCAATACTTCCAAATGCCAGTCATAATTTTATCTGTATTTAGCCCATCACAAGCCAGTAATAAATAGTTCCTGTCTTGCACCAGCCTAGGAAAAGGAGTAACTTTATGCTTGAGAGAGTATGGTTCTTTCAGTCAAGTGGCAAGCAATTCAGTCTGCCTGGATGCCTGGACATAAGACCAACACTGAAATCATGACTCTATATTTGACACTGTGACTTCTCCCGGAGTGGCTCTATAAGATTTTGCTAAAAAATAACAAAATGGCTTCTTTTTTAAAAACCATGACTATGGGCAATGGATGCCACAAACTCATCTCTCTCTCCTCTCTTCTATCCCTGAACCCTGGCAACGACTAGTCTGTTCTCCATCTCTTTAATTTTCCCATACCTAATTTTGACTTTATACTTTTTAAAAAAAGAAGATTCCAAAACTGAATAATCTACAGGGACCTACAAAATCTGGATCTGTCCCTGAGCCTTCAGCCTAACAGATATAGAGTATAAAAAGGTCCATGCATCACCGGGGCTCCTGTGTTAGCTCTGCAACTTTTTGTATTAGGATCAAATGGACTAGTGTGCTTGGCAAGTAAGATGGGCATCGTCTCTGTCAGTGAGATCCCTGAAGGATAATAATATACCCAGTGGCAGCTGTGGATGAAGGGGCACATTTCCAGTCTTACCCTGACACAGATGTCAATTCCACACCCAGGACATGTGGACTTGCACCTTGAAGATAGAAAATTCATACCATGTATGAATATACATGTGTGTATATTCATGTGTGTATAGTTTTACACAATAGGGAAATATGTCTACATTTGCAGAGTAAAAGAAGAATTTTGGTAGTGGCTACTGCAAAGGTCCAAGCAAAAGATAATAAGAGCTAAAATAGGCAATGGTCACAGGGCTGGAGTAAAAAAGGGAGAAACACCTCCGGGGGTATTCAAAATACAGGTGTCAGGAACACATCTCTGGCACAGGGGACTAGCTGGATGGTGGCGACCATGATCAGTAGAAGGAAAAAGAAGAAGGGCTCATTCATGAGAAAATAGCTTCATTTCAACACTAGACAATCTAGCATTCATGTGATATTATTTAGTAATGTGACTATAGATTATGGAGGGACAAGGTGAGGGAATAATGCATTCTAGCATAGGCCACTCCAGTCTTTCAGTCTGGAAACATCAGCTGGGCCTGGATAGGAACACCTGGATCTTGACTTTTGATCATTTCGTATATGTTGGTTACAAGATAGCGTTCCACTGAAGGGCGACTGCCAACACGTCCACACTAAAGCACCTAGCATAAACGAATTAATATGTGCCCTGTTGATTTTAAAGGGCTTGCTGTACAGTGAGTCACAGGACCTATATAGGACCTCCCATTCTGATAATTGGCAGAACTAAATTAGGTGTCTAGAGATTCTTATATAATGCTATTTTTCCCCACTTAGATAGAAAAAATGATGACCAATGCATTCATCTCAATAATTGATGATCTTTCTAAGTACGATGTTCAAGTGAGAGCAGCAGTGAGCTCCATGTGCAGAGAGGCGGGGCTCTGGAGTGAGTGGAGCCAACCTATTTATGTGGGTGAGTAGCTTACGTTTATTTTACATTGGCAGCCTTCCTTGTGATCAAAAAAGGTAATCCCAGAAGTGTACACGTTCACTCGTGGGTCTTAAAATGGTTTCATATCTCTATTGTGACTAATTTTCTATCAGTCTACTGCCTTTTCAGTCAGGAATAGATTTGCCATGAAGCCAGTGAAGTTTTTAAGTGTCTAGGCTTCTCATTAGCACCAACCCTCCTAGACCTGGTGCCTATTTTTTTTCCAAATTTTGTTTCTACTTCTATCCATTTTTTAAATTAAACTTTTTATTTTGAAATAATTATTAGAATCACATGCTGTGGGAAGAAATAATAGAGATCCTGTATCTCTTTCATCCAGTTTTCCTCAAGGGTAACATCTTACAAAACTATAGTACAATAGTGGAATAGAATATTGGTGTTGGTAATCCAGATCTTACTGATTTCATCAATTTTATATGTCCTCATTTTTTTGTTTGTTTCTTTTTGGACGGAGTCTTGCTCTGTCACCCAGGCTGGAGTGCAGTGGCGCCATCTCAGCTTACTGCAACCTCTGCCTCCTGGGTTCAAGCGATTCTGTCTCAGTCTCCCGTGTAGCTGGGACTACAGGCACACGCCATCATGCCTGGCTAATTTTTGTATTTTTAGTAGAGACAGGGTTTCACCATGTTGGTCAGGCTGGTCTCGAACTCCTGACTTCAGGTGATCCACCGGCCTCAGCCTCCCAAAGTGCTGGGATTACAGACGTGAGCCACTGCGTCAAGCCATATGTCCTCATTTGTATGTGTGTGTTTGGTTCTATGCAATTTTAGCACATGTTTAAGTTCATGTACCCATCACCACAGTCAAGATACAGAGCAGTTTCATCATCACCTGTTACACTTTTATAAACAAACCCATCTCTCTCTCCTGTCTTCTATCCCTGAACTCTGGCAATGACTAGTCTGTTCTCCATCTCTTTAATTTTCCCATACCTAATTTTGACTTTATACTTTTTAAAAAAAGAAGATTCCAAAACTGAATAATCTATAGGGGCCCACAAAATCTGGATCTGTCCCTGAGCCTTCAGCCTAATAGATATAGAGTATAAAAAGGTCCCTGCATCACCGGGGCTCCTGTGTTAGCTCTGCAACTGTTTATGTTAGGATCAAATGGGCTAGTTTGCTTGGCAAGTGAGATGGGCATCATCTCTGTCAGTGAGATCCCTGAAGGATAATAATATACCCAATGGCAGCTATGGATGAAAAGACACATTTCCAGTCTTACCCTGACACCGATGTCAATTCCACACCCAGGACATGTGGACTTGCACCTTGAAGATAGAAAATTCACACCCTGTGTTGGCCGGGCGTGGTGGCTCATGCCTGTAATCCCAGCACTTTGGGAGGCCGAGGTGGGCAGATCACGAGGTCAGGAGATCAAGACCATCCTCGGTAACATGGTGAAACCCTGTCTCTACTAAAAAATACACACAAAAAAAGTAGCCTGGCATGGTGGCGGGTGCCTGTCTGAACAGAGAAGGGGTGAACCAGGGGGGGAGTTGCATGACCCACCCACCACTGCATCACCTGGCAACAGAGTGAGACTCACTCAGAAAAAAAAAAGAAAATTCAAACCCTGTGTTTGCTATTACCTGCGTGTTTCCAGCAAGTCAACATAGGCATTGTATGAGAGAAGGAAACAGTTAAAAAGCAACTAGTGCGTCTCATGTGTATGATAAACCATTCAGCATGGGGAGGCACACACATGTCGTTAACTGTTGCACTGGGTTTATAAGAGCATGGGATGGTGGGAAGAAGACTGGAGCGTTACATAGAAAGCCCAGGTTTAACATTCAGCCTTGACAAGGATTGATTGTGTATCCCCAGACAAATCATTTCTGTTTCCTAGGATTCTCAAGATAAAGGAGATAACATCCAGCTTTCCTGCCCCACAGCGTATCTGAAATAAAAACAACAGCAGGGATAGCAGATTACACGTGTTTTTTTTATTTTTATTTATTTATTTTGCCAAGCACTATGCTAAATACATTATCTTAGTCCTATCAAAAAACTTGTTTGGAAAGTTTAGGTAATTGGCTTAACTCTGTTCTGCATGGCCAACAAGTGGCAGGGATGGGACTCTAACCCCAGATTAACTGACTCTAGCACTTGATATCTAGACACTCTGGCATGGTGGGACAGGATTCTGCGAGCTTTAAAGTGCTGGGTAGATTAAAGTCTTATTTAAGAGATTTTGGGGATGGGTGCAGTGGCTCACACCTGTAATCCCAGCACTTTGGGAGGCCAAGGCGGGCAGATCACAAGATCAGGAGATCGACACCATCCTGGCTAACATGGTGAAATCCTGTCTCAACTAAAAATACAAAAAATTAGCTGGGCATGGTGGTACGCACCTGTAATGCCAGCTACTCGGGAGGCAGGAGAATCACTTGAACCCAGGAGGCAGAGGTTGCAGTGAGCCAAGATTGCGCCACTGCACTCCAGCCTGGGTGACAGAGCAAGACTCCATCTCAAAAAAAAAAAACAACACATCTTGGTAGCCAACCTTTATGATTGTGGGTGATCAAGCATGTGGATGCCATCTCTCATGAATCCTATGAGGTATTCATTAACCATTGGAAGAGTATACATAGGAGAGATTTAGTTCAGGCACATGCCAAAATGTTCTACTATTTAATTCATTCGCTTAAGCTATGGGGTGGGTCTTCAGGAAAGTCTTGGGCAGTGACCCATTAGCCCATGTGAAAATGACTCTGATCTGACACATAGCAGGTAGATTTCCACTGAAGACTGGGAAAGATAAGGAAAGGCCTAGTAAGTGGAGAACTGTTCTGAATCTGCCAGGGCGCTGGTCATGCTAAATTACCGAGTTCCCAAAGGAGAATAGCGTCCCCTAAAGTTGTGCAACACACAACCAGCTCAGCCTTACAGGGGTAGCCCTCACATCACTCAGAGACTTACAGGAGCAGCATGAGCCTTCCTGGGGAGAGGGAACTGAAAGGACACTAAAAGGAAGTGAGAATGGGCCAAACTCACCTGCTTCATAATTCTGTTGAGACCAATCTTCCCCTCCTTCCCCTCCTCCCTAGGTTGATGCCCCCACCTAACTAAACTGACCCAGCACACACAGGACTTTCCTCTACATGGCTCTATTCGCACCGGGAAAATTCACTCTGTTCCCCAGGAGGGAAACAAATATGAGAAGCATTAATCAGTCTCAGGGAATTTTTAACAAGGTCATTAATTTTGTCAAATGCCTAAGGTGGAAGTTTAATTTTTGTTACTTGAATTCAATAGACTTCTTTTTAAAAATGCTTTATGTTACTCCCCAGGGGCACAAAACTCACTGGCTCAAAACTATTGCTATTTCTAAGCGTCTTCTCAACACCTCTCTCTATATATACTCAATTTTGGAGATTTTAAAATGCTGTCTAAGGAAACTTAAACCGAGATGATGGACACCAAGATCAGAATCCTGGATAAGAAGTTAGTTATGCTTTCTGAGTCTTTGACTTTTGAAGTCATAGTCAATGTTGACTGTAGAGAATTTAGACCGTATAAGGTGAAAAAGAAGCACTAGATATTCAGGACATCTAGGTTTTTAGCTACAGCTCTGCCAACGTCTACCTCTATGATATAAGCTAGAGATGACAAAAGATAATATTTTGTGAGCAAAGTAATCAGAGACTGCTTAGAGTGCAGCACTGAGGATTCTGAGGCTAAATTAAGATTGTCAGAAGGAATCAT
Organism: Hylobates moloch; assembly: GCF_009828535.3. NCBI lineage: Eukaryota > Metazoa > Chordata > Mammalia > Primates > Hylobatidae > Hylobates > Hylobates moloch. The sequence goes on along the minus strand of NW_026652279.1, from coordinate 20,192,219 downwards.
GATCTCCTGCCACCACTGCAAGGGACAGAGTGGTTACCAGCGTGACAGGGTTTTTCCACCCTGACCTAGTCAGTCTACACCTAACCTCTCTGGGCTTAGCGTCCTCACCTGTAAAATATAAGTGCCACACCACAAACCTGCTTCCATCTCTGCCATTCACATTCACCTCCTCTGCACCACCCCACTGCAAAAGTGCTGAGAGTGAAATTGTAATCCATAATGAGTGCTTATTTTAAGCTTGTTTTTAATTTATTATTCACTCTCCACTTCAGAGCTGTCTTACCATTATTATTTCCTAAATAACACCTTCCTAGTTTGAATCTGGGCTCATTATAGTTTTCCCCCAGGTGTACCTCGTTGCCATTATCTATAGCAAATCCCATTTCATTTACTGCCACCCTTTCCATGAAGATGAGCTGATTAATATTACTACTCACCTTATAAATCCATCCTTTCTGGAATTTACTCCTCTGCTCAGTTTAGGATCATTAGTGAATTTAATCAATGTAGATGTTCCATTTTCATCAAGATGATTAATAAACGTTATAGGAAGTCTAAGCCCCTCTGGGACATTTTGCATGGCTCTTTTTTATCCCTTGAGGATGCAGCAATAATTATGTTCAGCTAGGAGTCTATCAGGCGATTTTGCTGCTACATTCATTTCCTTTAACCACGCTTTCTCCTCTTTTGCCTTATCTTAAAAACAGCATGCTGCAGCCCTCCCACTCCATTTTACTCCAAGACTCAAATCAAATATCACCCCTTTCTTAGATATTAATTCCCCCCATTATTTTAATGTAAGAAAACAGAGGTCCTGAGATACTAAATGACTCAGCAGTTGTCAAACAGCCAAGAAGTGGCTATTAATGTACAATTTTCTCAAATAGATGACATATGAGCCAATTAGTGAATTAGAATAGATTTGATTAACTAATTAACCCGTTATAGCCCAAGGTTATTTCATTAAAAAAATGAGACACAGGTTAAGTTTTGATTGACGAGATAAGGTGAGCTGGGAGAGGCTGGGGGTGCTGTCCAGCTCTGTCGGTAAGGTCCCTGGCCAGCCAAGGGGCACAGGGGACAGCACAGAGGGGATACATTTAGCAAGTGAGTGTTCTTTGCTTGCTCTGAACAGTGCCTGACTGGCTCTCCTGTCCTAGAATTTCCAGAGCATGGAATTTTTTAAATTAAAAACAATTATTTCAGCAGCTTTAGGGGTACAAGTGGTTTTCGGTTACATGGATGAATTGTATAGTGGTTAAGTTTGGGCTTTTATTGTACCCATCAGCTAAATAGTTTACATCATACCAAATAGGTAATTTTTCATCCCTCATGCTCCTCCCACCCTCTACCCTTCTGAGTCTCCAATGTTCATTACACCACTCTGTATGCCTCTGTGTACCCAAAGCTTAGCTCCCATTTGTAAGTGAGAACATCTGGTATTTGGCTTTTCATTCCTGAGTTACTTTCCTTAGGGTAATGGCCTCCAATTCCATCCAAGTTGCTGCAAAAGACATTATTGCATTCTTTTTGTACAGCTGAGTAGTATTTTATGGTGTATATTTACCACATTTTCTTTATCCACTCATTGGTTGATAGGTACTTAGATGGATTCCGTATCTATTGTGAATTGTGCTGTGATAAACAGGCACGTTAGGTGTCTTTTTGATATAGTGACTTCTCCTTTGGAAGATTTCTCAAAAAACTAAATAAGGCCTACAATTTGATTCAGAATTTTTTTGTAAGAGATGAGGGGGTCTCACTATGTTGCCCAGGCTGGTCTCAAACTCCTAGGCTCAAGCAATCCTCCTGCCTTAGCCTCCTGAGCAGCTGGGACTATAGGCACATGCCACTGAGCTGGGCTGGGATTTTTTTTTATGGAAGTAGCAGTTTCATTTTATCGGTACTCGTTATCAACTGCCCTAGATCAGCTGGCTTCTCTGTCTTATCTTAAGAGCTAACTTCCCAATTTTCACACGTCTTTCTCCTTTTTAAACTTTCTTAACTTCCGGATTCTTCTGTTCCTTTGTTATCTTTGCTGTCTCCTGTTTATCGAAACCTTTTGTTTCCTGACGCTGGTCTTCATGAAGCTGTGTGTTTTCTCAAGTCCATCATCTTCTCTTCTTCCCTCCATCCATGAAGCTCAAATGCCAAGTGTGAAACAAGGAATGATGAAAATAAATTTTTCCACGGTCATGTCCTTGCTCGCGGAAGAGAGAGTTATGTGGGTCTACCCTGCACTTATTTCTGGCTGTGTCTTTGGTGAGGATCAGTGGTTCTGAGACCTGCTTCTTCTGTGACAAACCACAGTCACCGCAATTGCCCTTCAAAGAAATGATGGAGTTTTGCTTTGACCTCACTGAAAGCAAAATTTGATGGCCAGGATCTATGCAATGATGCTACTGGGTTCCATTAAAAATGTATTCTTTTTAAAGCTTTCATTAGTCTTGAGATGTATGGCGCCTACACCCAGGGGAGTAGAAGAAGACTCAGCACAGTTTTCAGATCACTCAGTCATGAGGTCACAGCAGACAGGGGCACCTGCTGCCCCCAGCAGCTCCTTAAACATAGAGATGTGTTGTTCATAGGAAATCTTGGCCTTTGCTTTCCTGTCAGAGTTTGAGCTGGTAGAGTGGGGGTCTCAGAGTCCTGTGACACATCCTAGAATCTGTTAGGACTTAATGAAAATGGGTTGAGGTGGGGTATCAGGATGGCCTATGGCAATATGGGCTGGAAGGAAGGCCACCCCAGAGAAACTCCTGTGCCTTTTTCTTTTGACTTGACATTCACGGGCCGATGTGTGAGGTGACTTGGTATCTTTGTCCTGGGCACTTGGAATCGAAAACTGGAGTCACCTTTGGGACCATCAAATGCATCTTCATTTTCCAGTTTGCCTGCATTGTGCCAAGGTCCTGCAGCTCCAACCTGATTCCTTGGACTCTGACTCCCACCTGGAGCTCTGATCCCTTCTCTCTGTCTCTCCTGATCCCGTCCCTCTCCTTCAGCAGCTTTTTCTTGTTAAATTCTCACACTGTGGCAAAATGAGGAGGAAGATGAAAGGGAACTGTTGTAGGCAGATCCACATGAGCTATCCCTAGGCCTTCCAAAATAATCTTGCAAAACTCTTGTGACGTTACAGATGGGAGTCACTGGGTCTACACGGTAGCAAAAATTGCTTAAAAGTAGCAAGAGTTGACCCAATAACAACATGAAATACCCACTTAGGCTTACCTAAGACTAACACAGCTTATTGTGGTTCTGGTTTTCCTTTGTAGACAGATGGCTTGGTCACACTGCTTCCTTTTGTCCAGGCTGGTTAGATCCCACCTGGCAGCCCCACCGTTTGTTCCCACCAGGGGGGCAGGACTGCCTCACCCCTGTGGTCATCCCACCAGCCTGAAGGAGGGCTAACAGGGACCTTTCAGATTTCATCTCCAAATGCCAGGAGCAGGGAGTTCCCACAGTGCTCTCAGGCACAGCCACCTCTATGTACCTACATCACCCTTCTAGGCATACATTCTGCCTCATGGTGGGATGGCAGCTTTGGGGAGGGAGGGACTCTGTCAGGGGGCCAGCCCCTGTGCAGGACATATTCACCTACATCATCTTTTATCATCATACACATGATTGCCTAATCACACAGGTGAGAAAACAGATGCAGAGAGGTGAAGGAACTGCTGGAAGCTACACAGATAGTAGATGGGACACCCGGGTTTGGAACCCAGCCAGAGGATTGGCTCCACACCTGGGTTCTTTTCGAGATGTTCCATTGCCCCGGGGGTTATTACTCCAGCCAGGAAAACTGAGGCTGGAGGATGGGCCATGCTCAGGCAGACGGGCTGGGGGCTGTGAAAGCAGGAAGCTCTGCTAGCTCTTGACCCTGTCAGCCTCCATCAAGACAAGCCATTGGGAGTGAAGTTAGCCTCTTCAGGCCATTCTTGTCTAAATATTCCTGTCCAAGTTCTTCATGATGTTCGTCTTAATGAACATTATGAACCCTAAATCCTTGAAGGGTAGGAACACCCATGCCCTTTTCTCTTCCTCAGTATCTGGAATATTTGGTGTGTGTTTATTTCTCCTGACCTGAGTTTATCACTCCACATTTTGAGAATTCTGATAGCACTCCAATTTTGGCCTTGCTTTGATGAAAGGGCAATTATCTTGATGAATTTGTTGACACGATGCATTTCATCCTAATTGTAATTATAATAAGTAATATTTATTGAGCACCGAGCACCTATGTACCAGCACTGTGCTAAGTACTTCACATGTGTTAATTCATTCAATCCTTATCCCTGTTTTATAACGCAGGACATAGAAGCTGGAAAGGCTACTCTGCTGAAGATCACTTTGGTAGCAAGTGGCAGAACCAGGACTAAACCTCTTTTTTTTTTTTTTTTTTTTTTTTAATGAGATGGAATCTCGCTGTCTCACTCAGGCTGGAGGGCAGTCACACAATGATCTCGGCTCACTACAACCTCCACCTCCCATGGGGGTTCAAGCAATTTTCCTGCCTTAGCCACTGGAGTAGCTGGAATTACTCATGCCACCACTCCCGGCTAATTTTGTATCTTTAGTAGAGACAGGATTTCACCATGTTGGCCAGGCTGATCTTGAACTCCTGACCTCAAGTGATCCACCCACCTTGGCCTCCCAAAGTGCTGGGATTGCAGGCCTGAGCCACCACACTCAGTCTAGGACTAAACCTCTTTATCCCTTTTTGCTTACTTTTATGTGATGACTACATCCTCTGCAGCCAGCTTTCATCTGTTTTATCAGGTTGATAAAACAGGCCCAGCAGCCCCTTACAGGGAAGAAAGTTCTGGGTTACTTGGGGGGCTCCAGAAGGTACATAGCCCTTGGTGCTTTGTGGGAAAACCTGCAGAGAAGAAAACTGCCATGAGGAATTCCCCACTCAACTTCATCAAGTCTAGTCCTATTAGAGAGTAATGCAGACAAGCAGTACTGCAGTGAGCCATCCAGCTGATCATGAATGCTCACACAAATACACACATGCACACAAATACACAGTCTCCATTTCCTCTTCTATTCAGTTAATTCAAGCCCAGTGCCACCAGATGAACATAGTGCAAGTTGTGTGTATGATCTGGGTCCTTCGCTACTCTACACATTTTGTTCACTGAGGCTGCATTTTGCTGCCCTCTTTTTATTTCTCTAAACCAGGTACCTCCCACAGTCCATTTGACAGCTGCCTCAAAAGCTCACTCACCCAAAAGGTCTGCTCCTGACTTGCTTGCACTGGGAGCCTGTGATCTGGTTTGGGATGTTCATTCATGAATGATGCCAGTCGCCCCTCCAACCAGAGGCAAGTCACAGGAAGCTAGTTAAACCCTGTATCATAGACTGCCATATTGACATCCTCTCAATTATCCAACCCTGTTGGTGCCATTTGAACTTCTCCCAGCACCTGCTGGCTCTAAAAACACAGCAGGCCTGCTCCATTGGAAGCATCCCATCAATTTACTAATTTGCTCTTTTCCCTGGAAACCTATTGTTGAGTCTGAAATCAGATTCAAAATCAATATGTAAGCACTGAAAGTTCATACTTACATGCACAATTTAAGGTGGAACAGGCTTCCAAATCAAATTTACCTCCTAGGAGCTATTAGTCTAAACCTCATAGATCACAGAATTCTAGAGCAAGAGAGACTGCAGCCCTAAAAGGGAAGTGGCTTGACAAAGCTCCCAGAGGCAGAGCTGGGACTAGTTTGGGTCCAATGCTTGGAGTCCTTCTGCCCTCTGTGTTGCCACTGTCCCAGCCCACCTGCACCCCATGTCCCACTCCATATACATTCTAGGGTCATAGAAGAATAGCTGACTATTGGCTTATTTGCAAGGTCAAATGGTGAAGATGTCAAAAATAATGGAAACTGAGGTCCCCAGACAGCAGACAACTGAATTTCCCAAATGCTCTAAGTTAGCGATGCCTAAAAAGCACCCAGGAATCAAATGAGGAGTCTGGAGAGCTTCTCCTCCTTATAAGAACAGGCTGTGTGACTTCTTCTTTCTGAAACCCATCTTTGCATAACAAAATGGCAGTGCCCATTGATTTCTTGAAAAGAAACATCTGTGACTTCCTTTTTAATGGCAAGAAAGGTATTCTCCTTGAGTCAGAGCAAAGAGTCAAATTACCTCAAAATACTTTTTTTTTAATCTCCAAGGTTGGAGACCCCAGAATGCAAATTAAGACTATATTACGGGACCTCCCAATTTTCATAGTATTGAAATTCTTAATCATTTTGACCCAAAGAATGTATACTCTCAGTGGGATCTTCCCTCCTTGCTCTACTTTCAGTAAAACCAGAGTAGGTGCTTACTTTAATTCACCAATGTACTGGCATTTTTTTGCATAAATAAATAACGGAACAGTAGATAATCCACAAGTAATGTCCACTTCGAATAGGTATGTGAAAGCTTTTGCTTGCACAAAATTTTCCTGCCAATTTATGTTTTCTTCAAGGAAAAGCTGACCTTGGTTGTGTTTTCAGGGGTTAGTTCTGTTTTCAACTAGCTATAGGGGAGTAGCCCTGATGCATTTGGTGCAACTGGAGAAGTCAGGCCACGAGAAATGACTAATGTGCCAACTCCCTCCTGGCAGTGACCATGACTTTGCTTCTCACGTAGGACCTTGTATGCATCAACAACATTTTTTCATTTAATGAAATAAAATCAGGGTTGCCTCTATATTTTTGCTAATTCAGTGAGAATCTTCACTTCTCAAAGTGAGGGCTGAAGTGAATAACTTCAGAGTGGTTTAACTGAAAAGATTTTTGTAATCATGGTCAGAACAAAACGGTACTGTTATCAAAACTTGCCATATCAGGCTAGGGGGTATTGCACAAGTTGAGACCCAAATGTGACTGAGAGTGTGACCCTGATAATTATTTACAACACTGCCCCTTCTTTCTGCAGAACCTGTACTTTTTCTGTTGGTTTAACCTACTTATAAACAGGATAACTTTTTTTCTGCTGATGTACCACTTGCTGAATTTGCATCCGGTGTCTGTCAACCTACAGTTTCTGAATGTGGTTATCAGGATACTTGCATAATGGTTACGAGCATGGAATAGTTTCAGAGATGGGGCCATGAAGCAGGCTGAATTCCTTATTCAGGAAATCAGACTGGGAAATAAAGTAAGATGGTATTTGATTTGCTGTTATTTGTCCCAGCTACTCTTTACATCACCTAAGAGAGAATGCAATAAAAACGAAGTCTAACAGAGCTCTCAGTTCCAATCCAGAGAACTGAGTATTAATCCTGGAACCATCGAGTATCTGTAGGATTTAGGAAAATAAAAGCTTTGCCACTTTGAGGGTCTGTTTTCTATTATTTAACAAAATGTGGCTAATGCCTTTTTGTAAAACAATAGACATAAGTATATTTCAAAATAAAACTTGAAAAAAATACTATAGCCATAGGGCTAGGCACAGTTGGTCATGCTTGTAATCTCAGCACTTTTGGGAGGCCAAAGTGGGAGAATTGCCTGAGTTTAGGAGTTTGAGACCAGTCTGGGCAACATACTGAGGCCCCATCTCTACAAAAGATTTTTAAAATTAGCCAGGCATGGTGATGCGCGCCTGTGGCCCCAGCTACCTCGGAGGCTAAGGCGAGAGGATTGCTTGAACCCAGGAGTTAGAATCCGCAGGGAGCTATGATCATGCCACTGCACTCTAGCCTTGTTGATACAGCAAGACTCTATCTCATATAAATAAATAAATAGTCTAGTCATAGGTTTTTAATGAAGGGCTTCAGTCTCACCTAGAGTTTGGGGAATGTCAGGAGAAATGGTAGTTTGCAAAGCAGCCACCTTTAATTAGAAAAGCTGCCTGCACACTTAGCCTTGTCAGGCAGCGGGGATACAAACAATAGAACAGGGCTTCCCACAGTGAAGCACAGAGAGCTATAGGGATGATGCTCAGGGGAGTTCTCAATGAAAAGCAATGCTTAGAATAAGTGAAGCGAAGCTCCTACGTATTCAGTGTGCCCTCAGTTTTGCAGAGGGAGGGAGAGGAATGGGATTCCTACATCAAGGCTGAGAGCACGGACTGGTTGGGCTTCCTCACTTCCTAGCTGTGTGGCCTGGGCTGACTTACTCTGTCTTTTTCTGCCTCAGTTCCTCCATCTGTACAGTGAGAATAATAGTGTCCATCTCAAAGCATCGCTGTAAGAATTAAATTGAGAATGTACGTGAAGCACTTTACATAGTATCTGAGCACCTAGAAGCACTCAGAAAAAGTGAATGTAAAAATATGTATAGAAAATAAGCTATTAGTTACTTCCAGTGACTACTGATTTTTTCTTTTTTCTTTTTTATACTTTATTGCAACTTTTAAAGTTCCAGCAGCAGAAAGGCACTACTTTTGTTTTCTTTTCTTTTTTTTTTTTTTTTTGAGACAGAGTCTTGCTCTGTAGCCCAGGCTGGAGTGCAGTGGCGTGATCGGCTTACTGCAACCTCCACCTCCTAGGTTCAAGGGATCCACCTGCCTCAGCCTCCTTAGTAGCTGGGATGACAGCCATGCACCACCACACCTGGATAATTTTTATATTTTTAGAAGAGACGGGCTTTCACCATGTTGGCCAGGCTGGTCTCAAACTCCTGACCTCAAGTGATCTACCTGTGGGCCTCCCAAAGTGCTGAGATTACAGGCATGAGCTAACACACCCGGCCCAAAAAGGCACTACTTTTCTAAAACCAATTTTATTAAAGGTATGTGTACATGAAGTGACAGTACCCTCGAATGAGTGAGTGGTGCTAGAAAAGGTGCTGGCTGGGGAAGGATCTATGGATTATATATTTCAACTGCCATGTTTTTAGATGAGGAAACCGAGGCCCAAAATGACCACCTTCACAGCAAGCTGAGACTAGAAGCCAGGTTTCCAGACTAGGCAGGGATGAAAGCACTGGGCAAAGCATGCCTGTCCAGCACTAATCACTGGGTATGCAGTAATGACATGAACCAAGGGAATGAGGAGAAGGGACAGGGGCTGTAAAGGATGGAAAGAGTCAAAGTGACTTCAAGGCTTCAGGTTTGGGGGCTTGGAAGAATGGAGACTGAAATGGGCAGTTAGTGAGAGAAGAGGTTTTTATGTGAAGAAGAGCATGCGTTTGGTTTTGAATGTTGTCAGCCTTGAGAAACGTCTGAGCAGGTTTCACCTACGGACAGTTTAAGATCTAGGCCTGGAGCTGAGTGTCAGGCAGGACCAGGAATAAAAACCTGGGAAAAGATTTCACAAAATTAAAAGATGAAGTGATATATAAACAAACTTTTCAAAGTTCAAAGAATAGGCCACAGTGGAAAATACCAAAGGGTCAAAGGATGAGTGGAGAGGGCCAATCGAAATTAAAATGGGGAGAAGGGCCATCTAAGAAGAGGAAGATTTGGGCAATAAAGCTGAGGACTTGGTTTCAAGGTGCGCTCAACTATATACAGTCTGAAATTCAGGAAGGAGGTCAGTAAAAATAAAGATGGAAAAAGAAACCAAGCGTCTTTTGAATTAGACTAGGAGGAAGTCACCGTGATTAAAAAAGCAGTGTTAGAGATGGGAAATGAAGCAGCTCAAATCCCCTAAATAATTTTTTTTTTTTTGAGACAAAGTCTTGCTCTTGTCACCCAGGCTGGAGTGCAGTGGCACGATCTCGGCTCGCCACAACCTCCACTTCCCAGGTTCAAGCGATTGCCCTGCCTCAGCCCCCTGAGTAGCTGGGACTACAAGCATGAGCCAGCATGCCCTGCTAATTTTTGTATTTTTAGTAGAGATGGGTTTTTGCCATGTTGGCCAGGCTGGTCTTGAACTCCTGACCTCAAGTGATCTGCCCGCCTCAGCCTCCCAAAGTGCTGGGATTAGAGGCATGAGCCACCGCACCTGGCCTTATTCAAGAATTTAGACTGGGAAATAAGAAGGTATTTGATGACAGTGGAGAGAGATGGCAGAGCAGTGTCATGGCTTCTTCAAGATGAAGGACTCTATGAATATTTGAAAGCAGAAGGGAAGAGATGAAGAAGGAGATTAAAACTTTTCGGAGGTAGAAGATAAAGCTTGGGCAAGGGTCCTCAGGAGGCAAAAAAGCCAGAGAGCAAGGCAAGGCTGGAATCACTAGCATTATATCCCAAGGCATCTCTCCTTCCTGCTACTTGAATGATTTGAGTTTTAAGTATTTTGGAAGTCTTAGGCTATTAACAAGGACCTGAAAATTCCACTTATGTATTTCTTGCTTTCTAGAGGAAGCAATTCATGGCAAACTGGGGAGGGTAACCTTTTCTCTTAGTGCGGTGTGGCTGAAACCTCACTACAGTATTCAGCACACTGGTCATTAAATCACTGCTTGTGTTGCTATTTGCTGAGTGTGATTCTTTCCTAATGGACTCCATGACAGGAGCACCCATATGTGATCTTTTGACCACTGAATCCCAGTAATTTGCACAGTTCCAAACATATAATAGGAGCCCAATAAATATTAGTTAAATGGATGAATAAAGAAATCAATGAATGAGCAGCTTCTCCCACGGAAAGGAAACTCGTATTCAGGGAGATGACGCAGGATTTACATTATTCAATCAGGCAGGTTAGCAAGCACATAACTTCTTTAAACACTATTTGGTAAATGGTCTTGAGCTTTTCTTTTCTTTTTTTTGTGCGGGGGCTGGTGGGGGACAGTCTCGTTCTGTCCCCCAGACTGGAGTGCGGTGGTACAATCATGGCTCACTGCAACCCCTGCTGCCTGTGTTCAAGCGATTTTGTGCCTCGGCCTCCCAAGTAGCTGAGATTACAGGTGCCTGCCACGAGGCCTGGCTAATTTTTGTATTTTTAGTAGAGATGGGATTTCACCATGTTAGCCAGGCTGGTCTCGAACTCCTGGCCTCAAATGATCCACCTGCCTCAGCCTCCCAAAGTGCTTGGATTTACAGGCGTGAGCCACCGCACTTGGCTTCAGTTTGTCTTGGACGCCTTTCTAGTACTTAAAAGAAAAATTACACACCCCAAAGCTATCATAGAAGTTCCTAGAAAAATCTGTCCCTTGAATGTAGATTCAAAGCAAATTTAAACAGAGAATAAGTGGCATGCAGAATACTGACTTTCTGTACTGACTTAATGGCAGTTTTCTTCCTTTCCTATCTGTAAAATGGGAATAATGGTAAGGGGTGCTTTTAAGATATTTAAGATTGAAAAGCACTTAAGAGTCTGATGCCTTTATTGTTCACTACAAGTATTATCTCATACTTTACTTCCTCCAAAAGTTTGATTTCCAACTTTGTAAAATACTTTGATTGTAATGCAATTGGGTTACTCAGTAGGCTTATCTTTTTGTGGATTTTCTATCTAAAAACCTTACTACGTACCAAAAACAGATAAGCTCCAAGATCCAAGTGGCACAGTACATGGAATGAACGCCATAAATATTTGCTGATTGACTGAATAAATCATTCTTTAAGAATAAAAGTGGCCTCACTGCCATCATTTCATTTCACCCTATATCAACTTTGTGAGATGGCTGTTACCCATCTTTTACGGATGAGAAATCTTAGGCTCAGGGAAGTTAAGCTACTTGCCCAGCACCACCCAGCACCGGCAACTCAAACCTGAGCTGTCTGATGCCCCAAGCCTCATCATTTCTTTTACCTGCTGCTTCTAACTTGGACTTTATTTTTTCTGTTTCTTTTTTGTTTTCCACCAGGAAATGATGAACACAAGCCCTTGAGAGAGTGGTTTCTCATTGTGCTTATGGCAACCATCTGCTTCATCTTGTTAATTCTCTCGCTTATCTGTAAAATGTAAGTGTTCTTTACATTTGTGTGCTTGCAGTGGGGTTTCAGTACTGCATTTTTACAGGTGTACCATTCATCCGGTAGGCAAAGGGTTCTTATTATCAGGTAAAATTTATGGCATTTTTGTGCCTGGATGACCTGTCCAAGATGAGTGTAGGCCAAATCAAAAGTGGAAACATCCAGAGATGATTTACAGAAGTCGGACAGAGCACAGTGCAGCCGTCGGCTATCACTCACTCCTACTTGAAGTTGTCGACAGCTTTTAATTTCCGTGAAGGTTTCTACTTGCAGGTTCTTTTGATTCCTTCTCAGTCTTCCCCTCGGTCCTTGGCTGTCTGGGGTAAGCTGCCAGTATAGGCTTTTCACAGCTCAGGAAGGCTAAAATCACCACAATGCCTGCACGTCATCATCCTCAGCTACCAGGTCACCAGGCCCCTGAGTGGCTGATGGCTATTAGGTCAAACACAGATTCTAGAAATCGCATGTGGATCTGGTGTCCTATCCTAGAGCCCACAAATGGCCCCCAAGTATCCCTTACCCATTTTGGCATTCAGTAACGCACAGGACCTTTTAGGAGGCTTAAAAACATGTTTTGTCTTGGCCTTTTCATAATTTAGAAAATGAGTTTTACAAGGGCTGGGTGCGGGGGCTCACGCCTGTAATCCCAGCACTTTGGGAGGCCACGGCGGGCAGACCATGAGGTCAGGAGATCGAGACCATCCTGGCTAATGTGGTGAAACCCCGTCTCTACTAAAAATACAAAAGATTAGCCGGGCATGGTGGTACGTGCCTGTATTCCCAGCTACTCGGAAGGCTGAGGCAGGAGAATCGCTTGAACCTGGGAGTTGGAGGATGCAGTGAGCCAAGATCATATCACTGCACTCCAGCCTGGGGGACAGAGTGAGACTCTGTCTCAAGAAAAAAAAAAGATTTTATATTAAACAGCTTTACTATTATAAATGTTATATGCGGATGGCATCTACAGGTTGGGGGAAGGCAGTACAAAGGAGATGAAAAGAAACTAAACTCTGCTGGGGATGGTGACTCACGCCTGTATTCTCAGCACTTTGGGAGGCTGAGGCTGGAGGAACACTTGAGGTCAAGAGTTCGAGACCAGCCTGGGCAACATGGTGAAACCCTGTCTCTACAAAAAATACAAAAATTAGCTGAGCGCAGTGGCATGTGCCTGTAGTCCCGGCTACTCAGGAGGCTGAGGCAGGACAATTACTTGAGCCCGAGAGGTGGAGATTGCAATGAGCCGCGATGGTGCCACTGCACTCCAGCCTGGGTGACAGAGCAAGACACTGTCTCAAGAAAAAAAAAAGTAAGTAAACTCTGTGAGTAAACATAATTGAGGAAGGACTGCTTCAGTCAGCACCACCCACTTGAAATATACAGTTCGTTGGCACAAGACAGGGATGCCCTCTCTCACCGCTCCTATTCAACATAGTGCTGGAAGTTCTGGCCAGGGCAATCAGGCAGGAGAAGGAAATAAAGGGTATTCAACTAGGAAAAGAGGAAGTCAAATTGTCCCTGTTTGCAGATGACATGATTGTATATCTAGAAAACCCCATTGTCTCAGCCCAAAATCTCCTTAAGCTGATTAGCAACTTCAGCAAAGTCTCAGGATACAAAAT
>NW_026652279.1:20008824-20178395 GCF_009828535.3 Hylobates moloch | reverse complement strand
AAAAAAAAAAAAAAAGAAATATACAGTTCGTTTTCAGAGATTAGGCCTGGTAACACCCACTGACACAAAGCAGTTTCCATTTGGTCTTCCCTGGATGACTCAGGGCCACAGCAGAGCCTTGCGGTACCCACAAAGTCTTCACCTATAATTTTGGAAGTCTTGGTACATAAAGATTTTGAATTTACAAAACAGCAGGTTCTAGAATTAACCAGGTCAATTTTTAGAGTAGATATTTAGAGACAAAAGGTATACTCATGCTCACCTAATTCCTTCTTTACTCTGTTTTCAGATGTCATTTATGGATCAAGTTGTTTCCACCAATTCCAGCACCAAAAAGTAATATCAAAGATCTCTTTGTAACTACTAACTATGAGGTAATGTTGAAAGTTCTTCTGATATGCCATATGTGTCCAGGGTTGAGTCCCCTGGGAGCTGTTATTCGGTTCTTAGTTTTCTATATTATAAGGCAGGGTTTTTACTCAGAAGGCCAGGCGCATTTCTGTTGCTTCAGTCATTCTGTTCTTTGGCTGATTCAGTTGTTTGTATTTTTTAAGAGATGGGGTCTTGCTATGTTGCCCAGGCTGGTCTCAAACACCTGGGTCTAAGCGATCCTCCCACCTCAGCCTCCCAAGTAGCTGGGACTACAGAGGCATGCCACCATGCCTGCTTGCCTGATTGTTTTATTATGCACGTTCATTACTGTTTTGACATATTGGAAAGGTACTGAGTTATAAGTGTTCTTGACAGTTAGACTTAAATTTTAATTTCATATCAGCCATCCCTTAACTGACTTCGGACAATCTCTTCAAACCTTTGAGTTCTGAATTTCTTTCTGGTATAATCAGGGACACAGATGAGATTGTACAAGGTTCTGCTTAGCTCTACTGTTTTAAGACTCCATAATTCCACATAAGTATCTTAGTTAATAGAGAATTTTCAGAGGGAACTTTAGCTCTTTAGTATAAAAAAGACTATAGAAAAGGCAAATTATTATACCCAAAATGCATTTTCTTAGGCCTGTTCACCGTTCAGAGCACTTAGGTTCAGCCCAGTGGTCACTTACTAATGGCTCTCCAATTGTTCCAGCATCATTTGTTGAAGTAAATCATCCTTTCCCCAGGGAATTGTCTTGGCATTTCTGTTGGAAATTAGTTGCTATATATAGTTGGTTCTATTTCTGGACTATCTGTTTGGTTTTATTAATCTATTTGTCTATCTTTATGCCAGTACAACACTGTCTTGATTACTGTAGCTTTATTGTAAACCATGAGACCATTTGTGCAAGGCCCTCCAAAAGTGATTTTTTAAAAAGTTGTTTTGATTATTCTAGGTCCTCTGCATTTTAATATTCATCTTAGATTCAGCTGATAATTTTCTACAAAAAAAGGTAGCTGGGATTTGGGGTGAGATTGTGTTGAGTTATAAGTTAATTTGGGGAAAAGTGACATCTTAATAATATTAAGTCTTCTTGTCTATAAACATAGCATATCACTCCATTTATTTAGGTTTTCTTTACCTTCTCTCAGCAATGGTTTGTGATTTTTCAGTGTATAATTATTGCACTTTGTCAAATTTATCCTCAAGGTGAACGGTTGTTTAGATCAGGGCTCAATAATCCTTTTCTGTAAAGGGCCAGGTAGTAAATATTTGAGGGACAAATGGTTTCTGTCTCAACTCTTCAACTCTGCCATTGCAGTATGAAAGTAGCCAGAGAAAATGTGCTAATGAATGAGCGTGGCTGTGCTCCAGTAAAACTTCATTTTCAAAAACAGGCAACAAGCCAGATTTGGCCCACGGCTGTAGTTTGCCAACCCTTGATTTACATCAAACGGTTTTCTTAGCAAATTTAGGTTTCTCTCAAATGAAGTAACTCATGATTGGATGAACCACCTGATGACTGGTTGTAGAGAAAAGAAAGGGTTCATGGAAAAACTCACCAAAATGATTAATTTCAATAAGTGGTGAACTTTCCTTAGCATTTGCAGTTTGGGCATTGGAAGGATTTATAGACAGTTACAGTTACTAGCCGACTGAAGTAGAGAATGCAGGCTGGCAAAGGAATTATTCTGCCCATGGTTGGATCCTTGTGTTCTCCTTTATCAGGGGAATGGCCCATCTGCTCTTGTTCACTGAGTTCTTTGGGAAGAAGAGTGGGCCCCAGGGTGGAGCTTTGGTGCTGGTTCTGGATGTGTGCTGCCAGTCCCCCCTTGCTCTTGTACACTCACCCCTGAGTAACCACATCTGGTTTTGTTTGTTTGTTTGAGATGGAGTCTCACTTTGTCACCCAAGCTGGAGTGCAGTGGAGCCATCTTGGCTCACTGCAACCTTCACCTCCCGAGTTTAAGTGATTCTCCTGCCTCAGCCTCCCCTATAGCTGGGATTACAGGTGCCCGCCACCACGCCCGGCTAATTTTTGTATTTTTAGTAGAGACAGGGTTACGCCATGTTGGCCAGGCTGGTCTTGAACTCCTGACCTCAAGTGATCCAGCCTCCCAAAGTGCTGGGATTACAGGCGTGAGCCATTGCACCCAGCCCACATCTAGTTTAGGCAGCCAACTGAAGTCATTTGTCCTGGCCTCTTAATGGAGCATCTTAATGCTGGTATCTAATTTCCCTACAGAGCCCCAAAAGATTTCCTTTAATATTCCGAAATTGGTGAAATAAACTGGTTTAAAAGCTTATTGTATAAGGTTGTGATTTGTTGTTACTTAAAATCAAGTCATGTGTAAAATAACAACTTGGGGCAGACAAGCTGGTTTCAGAATAAGCAGAGGATGAATGTCAGCACTCAACAGTGCCTGGCTTCTCGGGACAACTTATCTTCTCACATTGCAGAGTTTCACATAAAAGCAAAGCAGTCAGAGACTGAGAGAAGAAAGAAAGAGCACATAGCATGGGGGAAATGAAGTACTGCCTAGTGCTGTGGGCCCTATGGCCTAAATTCTCCACCTGAGAGAGGGTGAGAGCGAGTGCAGAGCTGCCTACAGCTGGGCCCCATGAGGCCTTGCACAACCTCCACCTCCAAGGACAAAAGCCATCCAACCCATTCTCAGAGGCTGTGCTACAAAGGTGACAAGAGGGCACATTGGTGCTATGGGCGGTGGGCACTGGGAAATGTTTGCCTAGTGGGAAAGGAAACCCTCTGCTTTTCACGGTAACGTGCACCTCTGAGTGTGGGGTGGGTGCCCAAAGTCCCAGGACTTAGAGGAGCTCTGCCATCCTAGAAGCAAGTTTTTGCTTGTTCAGACCTCAATTAGAAATTTAGACCTCAGTTAGAAATTTAGACACCAGTGAAGGGCCGGTCACAGTGGCTCATGCCTGTAATCCCAGCACTTTGAGAGGCCAAGATGGGCAGATCACTTGAGCTCACAAGTTTGAAACCAGCCTGACCAGCATGGCAAAACCCCATCCCTACAAAAAATACAAAAATTACTCAGGCATGGTGGTTGGAGGTGAAGTGAAAGTGCCAGAGTGAGTTGGAGTGTGTTTGCCGTGCATGCATGGGTGATGACCAATGTAAATATGAAAAAACATATTATATGTTATATATAATATATATTTATATATTATATATATTATATATAATATATATTTATATATTATATATATTATATATTTTATACACACACACATATATATATATACACACACACTGTGAAGGAAGAAAGTTGGCCTTTAGCAGTAAAAAAGAAAGGCTTATTCTAAAAAATCAAATCCTGAGTTTTCTGATAATTTACTTATTTAGATATTTTTTGTAGAGACAAGGTCTCACCAGGCTGGTCTCCAACTCCTGGGCTCAAGCTATGTGCTCGCTTCAGCCTCCCAAAGTGTTAGGATTACAGGCATGAGCCACGCCACCTGGCCTGAGCTTTCAATTTATGAGACTGGTTTCCAGCGTTCCTTGTTTCTACAACAGCCAGGAGAGGGTTCCTCCTCCAGTTAGGTTGCCTGTAAACTATTAAAAGTAAAATGGAAAAAGGCAGGAGCCATGCCTGCTGTGTCCATCAGTGAATTCCCAAGACACGGCACTGTGGCTAGTGTGGAGCAGTTAGTAAAAAATATTTTGGATGAGTAAATGAGGTAGAGGAATAGGATCTCTTACAGGCAATTTTATTTTTTGTTACCAATTTTCCAGTTATTATCAGCTTTATTCATTATAGCCAAAATGGGTCAGAACTGTCCAAAGTTAGGGGGATACTGTAGTAAATTCTGGATGGAATATGATGAAGCTATCAAACGTGATGCTGCCAAAGCACATTTAACAATATAATTGACAATCAGTGATGTCAGAGAGAAAGAAATCAATTTGTAAAGATGTGTATCTGGCCGGGCATGGTGGCTTATGCCTGTAATCCCAGCATTTTGGGAGGCTGAGGCGGGGGGATCACAAGGTCAAGAGTTCGAGACCAGCCTGGCCAACATGGTGAAACCCCATTTCTACTAAAAATACGAAAATTAGCTGGGCGTGGTGGCACATACTTGCAGTCCCAGCTACTTGGGAGGCTGAGGCAGGAGGATCACTTGAACCCGGGAGGTGGAGGTTGCAGTGAGCCGAGATCATGCCACTGCACTCCAGCCAGGGTGACAGAGTGAGACTCTGTCTAAAAAAAAAAAAAAAAAAAGATGTGTATCCATATGACTTCAAGTAAGTCTAAAGAAAACATTATGCCAAGAAAGAAAGGCTTAGGAGAAGCAGTGGGCTGTGTTTTAGAGATACGTGTATGGCTAGGTATTTTCTTCTTCTTCCCACTTTATTTTTCACATCTTCTTTGTGAACATTTACTATTTTTATTTAAAAAATAATAGACTTAAAGCCAATTGTAAAGATTTCAAAGAACCCAAAAGTTCTCTAAAAGACATCTAAGGGAAGATGATTTGTTTTGCAGAAAGCTGGGTCCAGTGAGACAGAAGTTGAAGTCATCTGTTATATAGAGAAGCCTGGAGTTGAGACCCTGGAGGATTCTGTGTTTTGACTGTCACTGTGGCATCCTCTGATGAACTGACACACACATGCCTCAGTGAAAAGAAGAACAGGGATGCTTGTTCTTGGCTAAGAGGTGTTCAGAATTTATGGAACACACAATTTAGCTGCGAAGCAATACACCCAGACACATCAGTCTTGTATCTCTTAAAAGTATGGATGCTTCATCAAAATCTCCTCGCCCACAGCAGGGAAGTTGATTCATCCAAGCATTTTGCCATGTTTTTTTCTCCCCACGCCGTACAGGGTAGCACCTCCTCACCTGCCGATCTTTGCAATTTGCTTGACTTACCTCAGACTTTTCTTGCACAAGAGACAGCTTTTAAGGCTGACGTCCAGCTGTATTTACTTCTGGCAGTGCCCATTTGGCTGTTTAAACTGCCAATGGTAGCACTCAGCTACCATCTGAGGAAGAAAGCATTTTGCACCAGCCTGGAGTGAATCATGAACTTGGATTCAAGACTATCTTTTCTATAGCAAGTGAGAGCCACAAATTCCTCACCCCCCTATATTCTAGAATGATCTTTTTCTAGTACAGTGTGTGTGTGTGTATGAGAGAGAGAGAGAGAGAGACAGAGACATTATCTCAAGCTCCAGAGGCCTGATCCAGGATACATCATTTGAAACCAACTAACTTAAAAGCATAATAGAGCTAAGATATCACCCCAGATTAAAAGAGAGGACAGGATTTTGTTCAAATATTCTTGAAAGAAGCCTTAACATTGTGGAAATATGCTGAGAAAGTCATCGAGCATAATTCAATCATGAAAGGGATCACTGAATCAAGAATGAACTTTCTGAAGAGATGTTTGCTGCCAAAGACTTCAGAACAACTTGTTGGTCAAGTAATGCCAAGTCAATCCTAGTCTCTCAAGTTTGGAAAGGTTTCTACCAGGCCATCCCATCAAATATCCCAATATATACAGAAATTCTTCTTCCTAACATCTTCATATATGAGTCTGCATCCAGATTGGAGGCCTTTGTGATGGGTGGTGAACTACAGGTGGAACCAAGTACAGGTGTGTCCTGGGTAGAGATGGGGAAGAGGAGGGAACCCAAACAGTGCTGATTCTACATGGCCCTGGGTCAAGAAGCTGAAGGCCTAGAAAGAAGGTAACAGTGCCCAGAATCCCCACCTGGCACACTCTTTAAATGCTTTCTGGAGGTGTTTTAGTCAGTTTTGATCGATCGGTGGGGACACATTGACCACCATATATTTCCAGGTTTGTTTGTTTTCTTAACTAACCTGTAATTATCCGCTGTAACTAGCAGAGGTTTGAACCCTGGGTAATAGGCACAGAAACATCTTGAATCTTGACAAGCCTGCACTGTCTGATAGTAATCTGTATTACTGTCCCATTTTATAGTTGCAGTTACTAAGGTTCAGAGAAGTTGATAGGAAATGGCATAGTGAGGAGATGAATACCAAGCTCAGGTGAAAGTGACCCCAGAAATGTGCGGAGGAGCATCAGGGAAAGCTGAGGCCTGCTTAGGGGTGTGGCTGAGAAGGCAAGGCCCATGGAGGCACTGCAATAGTTGGCAAAATGTTTAAAATGTTTGGTCACTCGAATGATTCAGAATCTCAAACCTGCTTTTGTGTGTGTGTGTGTGTGTGTGTGTGGGGTGGGTGGTAGAGACAGTCTTGTTCTGTCACCCAGGCTAGAGTGTAGTGATGTGATCTTAGCTCACTGCAACCTCCCTCTCCTGGACTCAAGCCATCCTCCTCCCTCAGCTTCCCAAGGAGCTGGGACTACAGGCGCATAACACCATGCCCAGCTAATTTTTGTATTTTTTTTTTGTAGAGCTGGGGTTTTGCCATGCTGTCTAGGTTTGTCTCGAACTCCTGGGCTCAAGCGATACACCGGGCCTCAGCCTTCCAAAGTACTGGGATTACAGGCATGAGCCACCATTCCTGGCCAGGAAACTGTATTTTTAATGAACACCTTAGGTCAGAATCAGAGGCGCCTGGAGGGCTCATTAAGACACAGAGGAGGGGGCTCCATTCTTAGAGTCTCCAATTGAATAGGTCTGGGTGGGGTCTGAAACTCTGCATTTCTAACAGTTCTCAGGTGATGCTCATGCTGCTGGTCTCCAGGACACACTCGGAGAACTGCTGCTCCAGGAGACTTATGAATATCAAAATCTGAAAATCAGCCGCTGAAGGAAGAAGTGACAGAAAAGGCCTGTCCCCAGAAAACTGTCCTTTTGGGGAGGCTTGGAGCACCGTGTCT
Source organism: Hylobates moloch (assembly GCF_009828535.3). NCBI lineage: Eukaryota > Metazoa > Chordata > Mammalia > Primates > Hylobatidae > Hylobates > Hylobates moloch. Next base: position 20,171,183 of record NW_026652279.1, on the reverse strand, counting down.
GATCTCTTTCAAACCAGGGCCTAGACAGTTGGCATTGTGGAAACTGCCTCTGCTTAGGAGGCAGCAACAGAAGCAGGGAGCTCCCCCACCACAAATGTGGCCAGCTCTTCAGTGCCTGGTGTGGTGCCCACTTCAGATTCCTCCCTCCAACTCAGCAGCCATAGATCACCTGGGCCCTGTGGAGCTCCTTGCCACACTTCCCTGAGCTGGTACCATTATCTGGCCCTTGGTATATGTGTTTCAGGAGCAACACAAAGTAGCCCATTGGCCTCCTTGGTGGATTGGGAACTCCTTCCTCCCTTCTTGCCCTGTGGAACTCATAGTCATTCTTTGGGAACCCATAACCATCATCACTTCTTCCATGAAGCCTTCAAAAGCAGAGTGGGTTGATCCCACCTCTGGATTCTCATTCTGGACCTCATACCCATGTTGGAGCTACTGCATTGTAGGATATACCATTAACAGCTGGGAGGCCTCCCCTCTAGACTGCGGGTTCCAGGAGGATGGAGCTTGTGTGAAATACGTCTTTTTATCTGCAGTGTCTAGGACAGTATCTGACTTAAGAAAATATAAATGTTTCTTAAACTCTCTGTCAGCCCTGATACGGCACCTTGTATATAGGTTAGACTGAACAGTATTTGGCAGAGATCCTCAAGGCCTACAATAATAACACGGGGAGGAAGCTGGGTGTGTAATGAGAATGTGGTTAGAAGCAACCAGGAGACACATGTGCCTAACCACTGGGCTACTGTGACCTGGATGTTTTTGCTGCCAAAGCGTCTAAATGGTTATGTATAAATTGCTGTGTAACAGGCATTTCAGAAATGGTTCATTTTGAGTGGTCTATACTGTTCTCACTAGCCTTGTCATAGCAAGTCAAAGAGTTTGAAATTCACTTAACAGTAAACACCATCAGCAGCAGGTTGATGTAAGGTAAAGTCAAGATATTGACTCCCATCTCTTGCCATCTCCCACTAGGAGAAGGGTAGAGAGTCACTTTTCTCCTAGAGCTTCCATGGCCACGGGATCAGAACAAACATGCCTTTCCAAGATATCCGTTCCAATAGGGATTTTAGCCCAATTTCTTTCCTTGGCATTTGGAATTCACTACGTGCAGCATGGGGGAGTGCTGGGGAGACTGGAGGGTGAAGGTCACGTTTCCCAACAGCCCGACCACCTGAGCCTCACTGAAATGCCTCAGACCTCAAGCTATTCATGCAGGTTGGGAAAGAATCCACATGGGCAAAGAACATCCTGATTAAAAATCCAAACGTTTTCATGATGAGACTTGTATGTATCAGGACCATCTGCTGGTGGAATTAATAAGCCTGAGGTGCTAATTCGTTAAAGAAAAACTAGATATCTGGAAGTGAGAATAGAGAACGAAAACAATCTTTGATGGCACAAGTAAAGGTGAAAAACCTAATTAGAATAGGACTTGGTGCTAGCCTAAGGACCGTAGCTATTCCTGCTTCTACATCCTGCAATTTGAGTACCAGGGTGCAAATTTTTTCAAAACCATTCCTTCCTTTGGAATTTCATATTGCACTAAAAGACAATCTTGTTTATTTCCTGTTTTGTAGGTAATAGATGTGAATATAAATATGTTTCAGAATGAGAAATATTAAACATAAATGACAGTGAATTGTCTAAGTCTGCAATTAAAGACGGGTGGGTACCTTTCTCATTTTTCCCCTAAATATTCCCCTTCTCTGTCCCCACTATTATCGTCCTCCGTCTCTCAGCTAGGACTATTACAGTAGCCTCTGAACTGGACTCATGGCCTCTAGTAATTCCTCCCTTTGAAGGATCAATGTAAAAGGCACATCTGCCTATATAACTCCCCATCACCTTCAAGTTAAAGCTCTTTTTAAGGCAAAGTCCACTATGACTCAGCTCCTTACTAGCTCTCCAGGCACATACCCAAATACTCCTACCTCTATTCTCACCAATGTGCTGATTATGTCCCTGTAGCTCCATGCTATTGCATCACTCCATGCCTCTACCGAAACTTTCTCTGGTGGAAAAAGCCTTTTCAACCTCTTTTCATTTTGTTGACACTTTGATTTATCTTCTAAGTCCCGGCTGTTTGCCACCTGAAAGTCTTTGCTGAACTTCCAGTTTGAATTAAGTGTCCCTCTATGTTCCTTTTGTTTAATTCTATCAGTGACTGGCCTTTATTTATTTATTTTTTTTTTGAGACAGCGTCTGACTCTGTCGCCCGGGTTGGAGTACAGTGGCATGATTTCGGTTCACTGCAACCTCCGCCTCCCGGTCTCAAGCCATTCTCCTGCCTCAGCTTCCCCAATAGCTGGGACTACAGGCGCTTGCCACCACACCCGGCTAATTTTTGTATTTTTAGTAGAGACGGGTTTTCACCATGTTGGCCAGGATGGTCTAGATCTCTTGACCTCATGATCCACCCGCCTTGGCCTCACAAAGTGCTGGGATTACAGGCATGAGCCACTGTGCCCGGCCTGGACTCTTTCACAATGTTCTGTCTCGTTTCCAGTGTAAACACTCTGAGGTCAAGAGCAGTGTCTGATTTATCTTTGTGTCCATAAGCCCCAAGTAGGAACTGACTGCCGGTTGAGTAACCAGACGAAGGAAAAGGAAGTGAGCTTATTAAATATTTACCAGAATAGAAAACAATATAGATCCTAAAGAACTAAGTTCTAATGGTAGGTTCATTTATTAAAGCTGTGTGGTTATAGCAGAAGTTAAATCGTCACTGGAGCTTAAATTAATGAAGTAATAAAAACTCACAGTTGGTGTGATGCTTGTCTCAGAAACGTTGCCCTCCACCTCAGCCGCCGCCAAACACCTGGGCTGCTCCGAGCTCCCCTCGCACCTCCCCAGCCGGCACCACCCACCATTTGGCTCTCAGTAGACACCTGCGTTGGTTGTCAGGAGCAACACAAAGCCGCCCATGGGGCCCATGTGCAAGATTTTAAAGTTCTAGCGGACTCTTTTCAGCTTGAAGGTGTTTTATTAGGTTTGTTTCATTTATTAAAATTAAAAGCAAAGATTTGTCCCTGCCAAGTAATAAACTGGAAGAACACATAAACCTGAGGGGAAAATTGCAAGAACGAAATCAACAATAAAGTACTGGCGTCATAGTTTAAAGGTCGGCAAGCTGCTGCCACCTTTTTTTTTTTTTTAAGATGGGGTCTCCTGTCTCACCCAGGCTGGAAAGGCTGGAGTGCAGTGCGGTGATCACCGTTCACTCCAGCCTCGACTTCCTGGGCTCAAGTGATCCTCCCACCTCAGCCTCTCGAGTAGCTGGGACCACATGGGTGTGCCACCATGCCCAGCTAATTTATAAAATTTTTTTGTAGACCCAGGGTCTCCCATGTTGCCCAGGCTGGTCTTGAACTACTGGGCTCAAGTGATCATCCAGCCCCTGGCCTCCCAAAGTGTTGGAATTACAGGCATAAGCCACTATCCTTGGCCAGCAAACATCTTCTTAAAGGGCTAGATAGTAAATATTTTCAGCTTTGAGGACCATATGGTCTTTGCGGCAGCCACTCAGTTCTTCCGTGATAGCACAGAAGTGGCCACAGGCAATATATAAATCAGTGTGGCTATGTTGCAATAAATCTTTATTTACAAAAAAAGCGGGCAATGAGCTAGATTTTCCCAGAGGGCCAATATTTACACACGGCTTAATGGATTCGAAATATGTGTGAATGTGTTTTCTTTTTTTTAAGAAAAGCAACCAATTTGGGAAAATAACAATTATGTTTAATCAAATAAAAATCATTCTATCCTGGGGGATCAATGGTAAAAAAAAAAATTGTGTTTGACTGAACTTAGCCTCATTTTAAGTAGGTTTTGCAAGAAACACAGGTCCGGCATTCTGTTCACACCTTTATCTGTCACACTATTCACACCATCCTTCAATAAGTGTATTTCTGTCTCCTTCAGTGAACCATGAGGGAAGCCTTAACCCTATTTATCTCAGTTTCTCCAGTGCCCAGCAAGTGCTCAACACATAGTATGCACTCAATATCTTATTTGTTAACTACTAAATTCAAGAGGAACAACTGGGCCAATTCTAACTGCCAGTTATTTGGTCTCGGATATTTAGTCCCAACATTGTAGTTGATAAATGATGCATCCACTACATAGTTTTCCAACTAGCTGTGCTGTGACTTATGTTCTTGGCAACAAGCCCATTTTTTTAACCGTTCAGAATACTTCTGGAATCCCTTCTACCTGCTTTAACACCTTCTTGCCACATAATGTGGGCCTTTGCTGGGGAAAGATTCCCTTGAATTAAAACTCTTTTCTGGGCTGGGTGCGGTGCCTCACACCTGTAATCTCAGCAATTTGAGAGGCCGAGGTGTGTGGATCACCTGAGATCAGAAGTTCGAGACCAGCCTGACCAACATGGAGAAACACGTCTCTATTAAAAACACAAAATTACCCAGGCGTGGCGGTGCATGCTTGTAATCCCAGCTACTCAGGACGCTGAGGCAGGAGAATCACTTGAACCCAGGAGGCAGAGGTTGCAGTGAGCCGAGATTGCGCCATTGCACTCTAGCCTGGGCAACAAGAGCAAAAACAACAAAAAAACAAAACCTCTTTTCTGCCAGCTCTAAGAGGAACTTCACCCACCAGCCCTGTCTCTCTGGACACACACACATCCCATCCTCACACCATCCAAGGAAAAGTGGGAAGGAGAGTTCAGCAAACGAAACAGAACTCAAAACAGCAAACTTCATGTCTCGCCCTCAGAGCCATTGACCTTCAGAGATCTGACAACACATCAGCAAGACCCTGAAATTTTGAATTACAAATTAATTACTTCAATGGGAGTAATGAAGACCTCCCGGTGTAAGGTTGCTAGATTTAGCAAATAAAAATAAGAGGCTCAGTTAAAGTTGAATTTCAAATAAATATCACATGGGAGATACTTCTACTAAAGAAGCATAACTTTTTTTTTTAAAATCTGAAATGCAAGTTTAATGGGTCCTCTCCTATTTTATCGGGTAATCCTGATCTTGCAAGGTAGCCGGAGTTTAAAGAAACAGCTCTAAGACACCTGAAGTCAAGGATAACGAACATGCAAAAAACATTTGCGGTCAAGGAAAGAGAAGCAGAGAAGCTGGGCCACTTTAGAGCAGAGAAATCATCCCACCTGAGCCTGAAGCTCATGACTGCCTTTCCTTCTTGTTGCCATACGGGAACCGTATCTATCTGTCTATTTATCTATCTATCTCCCTTATTGTTTATGTGTCATCTATTTACAGATAGAGACATCTAATGTTTTGCAGTAGGGCCCTAAACCCAAGCCACCAGCATTTCAATTCCTGGCCTCTCTGATCAACGGTGTGATCAGGGACAAATGTGAATCTGTCAACCTCAATCCTCTGTGTATAAAATAGGAATAATAAATGGTAACTAAATCAGTAGGTTGATTTGCACTGAGTCTGGCACATATTATAAGCATAATCACTGTTTACTATTATTATTATCATTGCATTTCCCTGTATTGTGACAAAGTACTGTTACTGATGCCTTGGCTTCCTCACACACATCTGAATGCCACATCATTCTTCTATGCCCAACATAGTGCCTGGTACAGAGAGGGCTGCCAATAGTCCCTCGCTGAATAACTAAAACCCTCTCCAGGGACCTATCCTAGCCCATTCCTCCAGATGGCTGTGCCCTGGGCCTGGCCAGCACTCAGAACTTCTCCACCTCCAGCATCTGAACCTCAGACATCTCACCCTTCTACCCCACCATTTCCTCTGGCCTATCTACTTGTCCTAGAATGTTCTCTAGTTGAACTTCAGAGTCTAGTTCCTTACTCCGTCCTGTCCTTTTTCTAAGTACTTATTTCTAGGTGTATGAAATGCACTAACGAGTTTATGTTCTAAACTCTAGTCCTTTTTTTTTTTTTTTTTGAGACGGAGGAGTCTCACTCTGTTGCCCAGGCTAGAGTGCAGTAGGGCAATCTCAGCTCACTACAACGTCTGCCTCCCAGGTTCAAGTGATCCTCCTGCCTCAGCCTCCTGGGTAACTGGGACTACAAGCACGTGCCACCATGCCCAGCTGATTTTTCTATTTTTAGTAGAAACTGGGTTTCACCATGTTGGCCAGGCTGGTCTCGAACTGTTGACCTTTTGATCCCACCTCAGCCTCCCAAAGTGCTGGGATTACAGGTGTGAGCCACCATGCCCAGCCCTGACTTTCTAATTGTCTATGTTACTTTGGGCTTCTTATATAACCTCTTTGCTTCCATTTCATAAATAAAAAAGGAATAAAAACCTGTGTCCTCCCCTTATTAGTGTGAAAAGCACTTTGAAAACTAGAAAAACAAATTAAAGATATTACTATTTGTTAAAGTCCTAGGACATATATATTTCCTGGTATAGTTTGTGTTATTCATAACAATAAAGATATGTGGCAAAAACCCAGTTTACAGAGAATGGGGATATCACATGTAGTCACATCTATATTTAAGTAGCTCAGCCTTCCATTTCCAGACTTTCGGATCGATAATATGGTTGACCTTTTTTAAAAAAAGCTTTCTATGTGATCTATATCATTAGAGCTCTGCTAATCTACCACAGCCCATAACTGCTGGTGATAAAGGATAGAGGCCAATTTTGTTTAAACTGTGATCTCTGTTGAGTATTGTAGTTTACAGTTGAGTTGCAGAGCTGGAACATTTAATCTGCCTGGCCCATTTAGCACAAGGGGAAAAGGGGCCTCTTTGCAGAATGGGCAGCCTGACTTGCATTTAGTAATCACACTCTGGCAGGGGGCCTGAGGAAATCACAGGAAATGGGGACAGATATTCTCCTCCCTCTAGGTCTGAGATGGGGGTGACACAGGCCTGGTGCCTGGGAGCACAATGAAGAACCACACCCAGATGCCAACGCTGAGGTGCTGTGTGTCTACTATAAGGGGGAAGACACCAACAAAAATGATTTAAATACCAGGTACAAAGAGATGACTCACATGAGTGGGTACTGACCCCATCCCCTGGAGGTCAGAGAAACGTGAGGTCAATTTCAGATGGGGAAGCTGAGGGAGGCTTTGTGCAAAACCTGGCATCTGAATGGGAACCCTACTGCCTAAGTTTGAATTAGTTGATTGTATGATTAAAATTATCAAATATTAAAATTTATATTAAGAAGTGATCATATTTAAATAAAAGGTGATAATGGATGTGCCAGCTGAGTTCCACTCATTTTGGTGATAAGAAGCATTCACATCATACATCTGTGGTTCTGGTAAAGTCCCTTGAGAGAAAGAACAATAACAGATGATAAAATCTTCGCTGTTTGGAGAGCCATGCATTTACAGCTTTACAAACTTTATCCTCCCTAATAAGTAGCAAATCATTACAATGCACCCCAGGCAGTCAAACTCCAGGATCCACATCTTTAGTCTTTAGGCTGCCTTTGTAAGGCCTCAGTGTCTGGCATTTTGTAATGGAAAAATCTGGGGTATGTCCACAGATTGAATATAAGTCCTTGATTTTAAAGGCTTGCCTTTCAAATCACTATGGTTGGCCACATAACGTTTTTAGCCAGAACATTTTGCTAATTGTAACAACAGGAAAATAACAGTCACTTCTTGATTATAAGTATTAATGGAGGAGAACAGTAGCATCGATAATCCAATGTAGTGAAAAAAATCACCTGTTGGTTGATTACATTAGATTACTCTAAAAACTGCATGACATTTTTGTTGCTAATTATGTGCTATTTGTATACTTTTTATAACTCAACATTCTTTATTTGTAGTGAGGCAAGGTGGTGGAAGAGACTGGGAAAAGGTTATTCAGGATTTAACATTGCCTCCTGGATATAAACAACCACAATTTTGATGGTGGGAATAACACAATCATTCTACCTTAATATCAAAGGCTACGCACCTCCTACCTCACAGGCTGGAAGAATTCAGAACTTACCTGAGAAGTGAAGCTTATCATCCATGTCTTCTGTGCCCATGGAAAGGTGCTGCTTTGTATGTAGCATGTGTGGGCTCCATAGAAAGTAGGTGCACTGAGAGAATCCAAATATCTTGCACAATAGTATTTCCTTTCATACAGTTAAATCACAAGTGGACTACACACACACAAAAGAGGGTAAGAGTAAGCACTCTGAAAGGTTAAACAAGCAAAGGAAATTTTCCTAGTGCTCCTCCTTCAGAAAAAAATCTCAAGCAGCAATGTAGTCATTCCACTCAAGTGTATTATTTGGGCTAAGCCCAAATATTGGCTGGCTAAGCATAGAAAATCTGTTACTTATACCAACCCGGCATTTCTTCTCTTACCTTTGGAAAACAGCATCTTAATTTTCCTTTAACTATCCCTCCCCTATGAGTACAGGCTTAGTCTGATCAAGTTACTCTGGCTGTGGAACTCAAATGGAACTGATCACTTTCCCAGGAATCTGAATATTGAGCATAATGGCGTCAAAATTGGAAAAGCTGATTCATCCCCACAACAGCACCCCAAAAAGACTTTCCAAAGTTCCCACTGTCTGGACCCACAGAGTGGCCTGGTTCTTATTCTCCTCAAGACTTGCTCCTTCAGTGTTTCCTTGGCTCATGTGATGTGACCTGTGTCATTGTAATTCCTTACTTTTTGTTTGCTCAAGTTACCCAGGGTTGTTTCTTTGCTTACGACCAGTGGACTGTACCTGAGGTAACCATGAAAGCCAACAAATGAGACAAGTTTGGGTGGAGGGGCTCATGGGGCACTTTCTAAAACATCTTCAATTCAGTTAGACTCAACTAATCCAGGACCTCATTTACCCAATGATGAAGCCAATTGGTCAAAGACTCCTTCCAGGTACAAAGTTAGAAGCCAGGCCTTTTAACGCTTTTCAGCACATCATGAAAGTAATGACACAGTCTTCCCTGGTTGGTTTGCTATGGCACACAGGCAGGCAACTGATGCAAAATGCTACTTCAAAGACCCCTTCATTCAATTAATCAGTGAGTATTTATTGCAAGGCACTGTGCTAGGCATTATGGAGAGTACATGGAAGATAAGACCAAAGTCCCTGCCCTCAAGGAGCTTACAATCTAGTTGGGAAGACAAGGCATACATACAAGAAAAAGTAAGTAACAATACAGGAGTTAAATTAAAATGCAAGATAACAGTACAAGAGATTTCCAAAAGTAGTATCTGATTAATTACTAAATGAGCGGCATTGATAGGGGTTGCAGCTAATTCCAAGGAAGAATGTCATAAAGGACTGAAGCATGGGAAGTCTTTGCAGACAAACTGGGGCTGGAGCTACCCTAGGACAGCTGGGATCTGAATGGGAGAGAAGGGTGGAGAGGGCATTTCAGGAAGGGGCAGCCATAAGACCAAAGGCACAGAGGTGAGACCAAAAGCAAGCAGTGTTCAGGGGTCAGGGAGGGCTTAGTGTGGCTGGATACACAGTTAAATTGTTTTGGATTAAAAAGGGCCTTAAGGGCCAGGTGTGGTGGCTCACGCCTGTAATCCCAGCACTTAGGGAGGCCGAGGTGGGCGGATCACCTGAGGTCAGGAGTTTGAGACCAGCCTGACTAACATGGTGAAACCTCATCTCTACTAAAAATACAAAAAGTAGCCTGGTGTAGTGGTGGGCGCCTGTAATCCTAGCTACTCAGGAGGCTGAGGCAGGAGAATTGCTTGAACCTGGGAGGCGGAGGTTGCAGTGAGCTGAGGTCGCAACATTGCACTACGGCCTGGGTGACAGAGCGAGACTCCGCCCCCCCCCCCCAAAAAAAGAGCCTTAAATGCTCAAGCTTAGAACTTATCCTTTTAGCAATGGGGCGGTGAGGGAAACAACAGATTTACTTATAGTAAACATACAAAAGACTTAGCTAATCAAGAGAAAATATTCAAGTCTCATCTTCAGGACATTTACTTGCGGATTAGGACCCTCTCTACTTCCGAAGAGGATTTCAAATGGTGCTTCAGGGTTATCAATTCCAAAGGAAAAGCTCTGGGTCATCTAGATTTGGGTAGCGACTTTTGAGTCCCTCTATGATCCCAAATTATAACTAGCACAAAGGTAAGCTAACAAATTCCCTGACAGGCAGGCAGGAAAAATGCTCCCAAAAGACAAGTATCTTTACAAATGACAGAATATTTATTAACAATACCTTTAAAAAAGATTACATATGCTAGACCACTGGTAAATATCATTTACACTGGGGTGGGGAACTCCCTGGGTGTCATTTTTTTTTCATTCATTTTATTATTTTGTTGATTTTTTTGGCATGTGATTTTAAATTTTATTTTAACATAGAAGTAACCATATCAAACTAAGAAAGGAACACAGCTTGAAATACCGACAATATTTTTTTTCCGGTTACCACCCTAGTTTTACACAAATGGAATCCTGATTATGACTTATTGGATAAATATAACTAGAAGGTTGAAAAGTTTTATTATTTGTAAGCAAAAATGACAAATTACAGCAAATTTGAGTGCTCTGAGAAAGAAGAACAGGTGGCAGCATGTTTACATGAGAAAATGTTTATAGAAAATTTCATTGCCTTTTTTGTCACTGTTCCACTAGGGTTTGCTTACAAAACCTTCCCCATTGTAACAAATAGTTCTTTTCAGAAGAATACAGTTTTGTTGATATTGTCATTTTCCAATGTGTGATTTTAAAACTTAGAAGGTAAAGCACATAAAGCAACTAGGCTACCTATTGCAAAACAGAATTATCAAGAAACCATACAATTGTACCAAAGATCTTTTATAGAGTCATATTGAAAATTCTTGCAGCAACTATTTGTTGAAATAGGAGAAATCTTCCAAACTCCATATGTAATTTTGATTCAAAAGAAGGTCTCTATTATTACAGAGATACACATATTATATATAAGAAATTTTGTAAAGAAATTACGAATCCATTGACAGAGAATTATTTTTTTTTAAATTTACATTCAAAATAGATACAGTTAAAGATAATAAAATTATCTTTTATCCTTTGAAAGACTTGGTTGACTATAGTAACTTTTGGTCTATGTTACTAAAGGATATATGTTACTTCAAATTTAATGTCTAAGATAATGCTACTACAAAGACAATGCTAACTTAGTTGAGTGAAAAGAAAATCGTACTGTACAATGCTAAATTCAGGGATGGGAATATTGCACAAGGTGCCTCTTGGGCAGTAAATTTAGCTTTTGAGATTGCAGCCATTCCTGAAACCATCTCAAGTTGTGTTGAACAACAAAATTCACAACGGCATGGGAAAACATATTGTACATGTCAAAAGGACTTGATTCAATGCATTAACCACTAGAAGAATAGTTTGCATACAACAGCCTTGAGTTATAGACCAAGTCTTCAGCTGTTCTGCCATGAGATCCTTGTAAAACTGTACAAGTAATTTGCAATTTATTTACCAAGATGAGTTTCGAACTCTTTAAAGGAAATATTTTCAAATTATAATTGCACGATTGTGTTGCCCATAGCATTTTATAGCCGAGGAAAAAATTAATATCTACATTATATGTTAACTTTAAAAAATTCTATAAAACACTAAATATATAATAAAAAATATGCATATAAGGACATATGTAAACTGCTTTGGTAACATCATATTACAGATGTCTTCAGTGCATTGCAGAGTTTCCAAAGAAACTTCAGACAAAGCTAGATTTGCTTTGAGGAAGTACTGTATAATGCCATTCCTAAAGAAGCAAAAAACATTTTTATTCCAGTAATAAGATGTACTTGAACAACAATATTACTTAGTACTGGGTGTCTTCAAAACAACTAGCTAAATGTTGCTTATATTATAAACAGCAAGTCCTTTAGATAACTTTTGTCATAAACTGGACCTAGCTGTGAGGGAAATCATTATTGTACTGATGGCTGACAGCGTACATGCATTCGAAGTGGAAGCCCCAGATCCTCTCGCGTAGGCATCTGAAAAGAGAGAACAAATTCACTCAAAACAGCCCCATCCTGGTTTCAAAGGGAAGAGGGGCCACGGGGCTTTTTGAAACAGCAGAACTGCATGGATTCTACTGGAAATGATGATCAAGGTCTTAATGGCTTTTAAACATCAGTTCTATGACTACCAAGCTATGAACCTGGGAGTAGGGTATAGGACAGCCCTGTACCTCTGTCAAAGCATTTGTAAAATAAGGATGTTCCCACCTAATGTGAGAAGAAACTTTAATATTACTAGTAACAATACTGATAAACACCATGCTACGTCGATGATGCAACAAAATGAAAATTGCTATTCCCTTTTGAACTCTATCTTTGTGCTGGGCACAGATGAATATGACACTTAAATCTTGCAAAAACTGGATGAAGGCCAGGTATTATTATTACCTCACTTAACAGATGGCGGTAATTTGTGCCCAGAGAAATAAAGTAACTTATCTAAGATCACCCAGCTAGTAAATGGCTAAATTGGGGTTCAAACCCATGTCTGTCTACATCTACCCCTTTTCTGCAAACAAAATATAGCCTCAATCCTTTTTCTTATGGGTCTTACATTTTTCATAGTAAGAAGCTATCAACTGTCATTCGGGGGTTCTTCAATCTCGTAAGGTCTCTTTGACCAACATAATGAAAAATCTCTTGAAATAGATCATGATTGGCTCACAGTCACTTCCTTGTTATCTAATAATTACACCAATATAATTGCTTAATATATGTTTTTGTAATGAATAAAACCAGCAATCATCAATCTACCTAAAAATACCAATCCCTGCAATGATAAGAAAGTATGAAATATAAAGTCAGATTTTTAATGAAGCGAGATGAATAAACCCTAATCTTGTATTTTCATGGCCTAGAGATTACTTCCATATCTCACCAAAAATCTGGCTCCCTTTTGACAGAAGTTAGAGGCTTTGTTTGGTAAAGTGTAGAATCCAATTGTCCCCACTTTTAAGACAAAAATGCCTTTTGTGTTTGTATGCAAAAAAGATGCAGTAAATATAAACTCCATCCAGAAACACTGGCATATCACCCCTTAGCAGAGGGATGTCACATGGCTAAAAGTCAGGATGGTGGTGAGGATTTTGTCCGTAATTTAAAATATCATCTTTTTACCAATGTCTTGAATATTTAGATCTCCAGCCTTCACTGCTCCCCAATCTCGACTGAAATCTGAAAGCCTGTGAAAATCTACACTTAGATATCTAACCGCAGTCTTTTTTTTTATTGCTGTAAAATACACATAACAAAATTAGCATTTTAACTCATTTAAAATGTACAAACCAGTGGCACTAAGTATACTCCAATGTTGTGCAACGGGCACCACTCTCAAGCTCCATAACTTGTCACCCCAAGTGAAGACCCAGTACCTAAACCTCCATTCCCCACTGACCAGCCACTGCCAATCACTAGCCTCACTTCTGTCTCCATGGATTTGGCTATTTTGGTTTTTTTTCTTTAAATAAATGAGATCACACACAACAAAAAATAATATGCTGTTAAGATACTTACAAACATGGTATTTGTAAAAACAGAATTGAATGTATTTGCTCAAAAAGAATATGCTATTCTCACATGCTATTCAACAACATTTGAAAGTAAGATAATCTTGACTATAGAGAGACATACACATTGATGCACATGTTACATATACCCATTCAAAATAAACAGTAAATTCAAAATATTTCCAAGACATTGAACTGCATACACTGTTTCACTGGAGAAAAACTGCTACGGCATACTTAACAATGCTTTTCCTTGTTCCTTCTGACTGAGTCATGCTTTTAACTTTCGGAAACTGTAATTCTGGGGCTACAATAGATGCAATGCAAACTACACAGGTTGACACGGAAAAACCTTAGTGACTGATTCGGGTCTGCTTTAATCTAATTTTTGATTAGCAACTGAGTAGATCAGTCAACACGGGCAAACTGATTTTTGCATGAAACTGCCTATGGCCAGCAAACATCTGGAGAAGAGGGGTAGTGTTCTCCATTTTTATTTTAAGTCTTCTTTTGCAGGCTGAATGTCTTTCAAGCCCTGACTCATCTGGAAGGCTGATAAGACAGGCAGGAGAAAAGGGAGAAAAAAAGGCATTCTCACTTGATATCTTTGGAATTCGAATTTGTTCACTGCTGCTGCCATCTCCTCCGTCGCTGAATGGCTTAATTTCTATTATATAATCTTCATCGAAAGGCAAAGAAAGTTCCACTGATGTTTTATTTGTTTCAATGACAGATGTGCTGCTTTGTCTGTTCCATCTGTACAAGACCTGCCAATACAGAAAGAACAGGTGTCACCTGCCGTCTTCACAAAGGCCCCAAATATGGAGCATTCATTTGTTTTCACCTCTGGGCACGAGCAAAATGCAGGGATGTAGAGGTTGTCTGGCTGCCCACTTGCATTTGGAAGGCTCATTTGTGGTGAGGGCCATGACTGCAGCTACCATTTTATTCCCAGGAAAGAGCTGAAAGGATATTATAACAGGGGCGTCAGCAACATGATTCTACCTACTGTCTAGCCTCTCGGAGGCTCAGATGACATACCTGGGAAAACGGAAAATATGAGTAGCTCCTTAAGGATGTACAGTGCTCAGTTACACATCGGGGCTTTGGCATCAGAATAAACCTGGCCACTGTGGGATCACAGGCCACTTTACCCTTTCTGAGCCTCACTTCAGTCATCTGTAAAATGGGGACAATAATACCCACTCTTCTGGAGTGTGTTTTCAAGATTGCACAAGGAGGCTGGGTGCAGTGGCCCATGCCTATAGTCTCAGCATTTTGGGAGGCCAAGGTAGGTGACTCACTTGAGGCCAGGAGTTCGAGACCAGCCTGGCCAACATGGCGAAACCCTGTCTGTACAAAAAATACAAAAATTAGCCAGACATGGTGGCACACACCAGTAATCCCAGCTACTCCGGAGGCTGAGGCAGGAGAATTGCTTGCACCTGGGAGGCGGAGGTTGCAGCGAGCCGAGATCAAGCCACTGCACTCCAGCCTGGGCGACAGGGCAAGACTGTCTCAAAAAAATAAAATTAAAAAAAAATAAAAAAGATTGCACAAGGTTTCAATCTGGTGAGGGCCTAGCTTAGAGGAAGCATGTAAGAAATAGTATCTCTGAAGGCTTAAAGATGATCAGAGAACATACATAGCAAAGGTTAGAGCACAAGCCAGGCACAATAAGTTATGATCACGACTCTTAGAGACAGGACATTTCAGCACAGGGAGAACGTATCTGAAAGGCAAGAGTAGTAACCTCCCATTCCTTTCCTCTGGAACCCCACTTTATGGGGCTAGGTAGCAAAGAGGCAACCATTGTCACCCTGGACATATCTGCAGCTTGCAACAGTCCTGTTTTCATCTTGGGCCCCCCATGGGTTCTGAGTTTGGAGGTGGATTCATTTCATGAGGTGGCCAACTAGCCTCCTAAAAACGCATTCACCTACCTGGGATTGCCTGCTGTGATTGGCATTTACTCCAATCAGGAACAAAATATACAGGTCTGGGAAAGTGTGCTTTTACCTATAGAACCACTAAAGCTCATTCTCTGCAGTTTCCCCTGACAATTAAAAAGATAGTGTTGGATGAGGTCAGTGGTTTTCAGTCCTGGCTACATGTTAGAACCACTGGGGTGCTTGTAAAATACTTACGCTGTAGCTCAGCGGTTTTCAACAGGGTGGGAGGGGCAGGGGAGCAATTTTGCCTCACAGGGAGGTATCTGGCGATGTCTGCAGACATGTTTGTGAAAACATGTCCTCCTGCTGTAGTGGATAGAGAGACCAGGGATGCTGCTGAACAGTCTACAATGCACAGAGCAGCCCCGCAACAAAGAACTCTCTAGTTCAAAGTGTTGACTGTGAGGAGATCAGAAACCCCGCTCCAGTTCCACTCTAGCCTGCCTAAGACTGCACAGAGGTGGGATCCAGGCTGTAGTTGTTTTTTAAAAGATCATCAGGAGATGTTAATATGGGATAGGCAACATGATTAGATGAATTAGATGAGTACTTCTCAAATTCAAGCATGATCAGAATCACCTGGAGAACTTGTTCGAACACAAATTGCTGGGCCCCATTCCTGGAGTTTGTGATTAGTTCTGGGATGGGACTGAAAATCTGCATGTCTGACAAGTTCCCAGCTAATACCAGTGCTGATGGTCCAGGGATCATGCGTTGAGAAGCACGAGATTAGCTCATCCTTCCCTAAGATCCCTTATAAATTCTGATCTGCTGAGGCTACAGACATAAGGTCACTCTTGTGTCTCAAGACAAAACCAGACACAAGTGAAATTCATAAAATTCCCTTAGAATGGTTTAGCAACCATCTGTTCCCTGGCATTTCATCACCTTAATTTATATCTCTCTAATACAAGGTGGAAAACACAATTTCCTTAAGGTAGAAAGATTCATAAGCGTCCCCTTCTTCTCCGCAGCATCAGTTGTATCAGACCCAGCATCCCCTTGCTAATGATTAGGCACAAATAAATCCTCAGGCACATTCAGGAGTGTGAAAGCTTTTCATCACAGCCCTCCAGGAGAATGGGCTGGCTGATCGGATGCAAGGTCACATCTGGCTTTGAGGAATAAATTGCTGCTTTGATTTACCTCTGGTCCTTGCAAGAGCTCAGAGGATTCAACTTGTTTCAAATATGAATCCAAAAGAAACACTTTCAGGGAAAAGCAGCACTTTTATCAGCACTGCTTATCAGTCTTGCAATATTAGGGACTGCAGCAGAACCCAAATAAAGTCCTGTAAAGCCTTTATTTACACCAAACACTTGCTTGAGCTGATTGACTTGAAGGCTGTGCTTGCATTTGATATAATCCAGGGTGGAAGACAAGGGGAAAGAATGGATTTGTGGGAATAATGATAATAGCAGCAAATATCATAGACTACTTCCACTATTTAATGTCTGAACGCTGTGTTCTAAATCGGGGTGTCCAATCTTTTGGTTTCCCTGGACCACACTGGAAGAAGAAAAATTGTCTTGGGCCACACATAAAATACACTAACACTAATGATAGCTGATGAACTTTTAAAAAATTGCAAAAAAAATCTTACAATGTTTTAAGAAAGTTTACGCATTTGTGTTGGGCCACATTCAAAGCCATCCTGGGCCACATGCAGCCTGTGGGCTGTGGGCTGGACAAGCTTGTTCAAAATGTGGATAACCTCTTAAGGAAGGCAATGTTATGATTCTGATTTCAAAGATGAGAACTTGAGATGTGGAGATGTTAAGCAATTGCCCGGTCTCATGACTGGTAAGTGGTGGATCCTGCATTCTAACCTAGGCAGTCTGGTTCCAGAGCCTGGATTTTTTTTTTTTTCTGAGATGGAGTTTCACTCTTATTGCCCAGGCTAGAGTGCGATGGTGTGACCTCAGCTCACTACAACCTCCGCCTCCCGAGTTCAAGCGATTCTTCTGACTCAGCCTCCCAAGTAGCTAACATTACAGGCATGTGCCACCATGCCCTGCTAATTTTATATTTTTAGCAGAGATGGGGTTTCACCATGTTGGTCAGGCCGGTCTCAAACTTCTGACCTCAGGTGATCCACCCACCTTGGCCTCCCAAAGTGCTGGGATTACAGGTGTGAGCCACCATGCCCGGCCTCAGAGCCTGGATTTTTAACTAAGACTAGCTTGGCTACCACCTGTAGGGCGCTGGGCAAATTGCTTTCACTCTCTGGCATCTGTCTTCAGGAACACAAACCAAGGGAATTAGACAGTAAAAAACTAGTGGCCCACGGGTCATAACCAGTCTGCATATATTATTTGTTTGGCTGTCATAGTGCTATTTTTTTTTTTGAGTTAGATGTGAACATTTAAAAACCAAGAAATTATACATTAAAAATTTGTGGGTTCTACTGAAAAACTGGAAGATATGGCCACACTGGTTGCTATGCTTCGGATGCTTGTCCTCTCCAAAACTCATGTTGAAATTTGCCATTTTAACAGTATTAACAGGTGATCCTTTAAGAGATAATTAGGCCATGAGGTGATTAGGCTCACCCTCACAGATGGAATTAGTACTGTTATAAAAGGGCGAGTCAGCTCTCTATCCCCCTCCCGTCTCCCTTCTTCCTCCCTCTCCCTCCCAGCACTGGGTGTCAATAAACTTCTGTTCATATTAATTGCCCAGTCTCAGGTATTCTGTTCCTGAGTAAGACTCTACAAAAGTGCGATCCAGAATAAAACAGACTAAGCCAGTGGTCTATATTCCTGTCTGACAACAACTGGCTGGAGTTGAGAAGTCTCATTCTGAACAATCACAAACTCTGCAGTTGGTGATAGTCCCAACACTTCCAATGTTGCTACACTGTCACATGCCTACCTCCGGACCTTTGCACTTCCTTTTTTGCAGTACTTGGGACATTCCCAGAGAGCTGCCAAGGCCCAACTGAAATGTCACCACTTAAAAGTGGCTTTCCTTGGCCTTTATATAAAATAATAAATTTCTCCTGTCCACTCCATGGCTTTCTCTATTCCCCTCACTCTGGCCTATTTTTCTCTGTAGTACTTTGTTATCACTTACTCTATTTATTTATTGCTGGTAGGCAGAAGAACCAAGTGGCTAAATGTAGAACTCAGGATCCATACTGCTGTATTCAGATCCCAGGTCTTCAGCATACCAGCTGTGTGAAAGGCAAGTTGCTTAGCTCTGTGCCATAGCTCTTCATCTGTAAAACTAGGGATAATAACTGTACCTATCTTCATGGTTATTATAAAGTTAAGATGACGCCAGGCATGGTGGCTCATGCCTGTAATCCTAGCACTTTGGGAGGCTGAGGCAGGTGGGTCACCTGAGGTCAGGAGTTCAAGACCAGCCTGGCCAACATGGTGAAACCCCATCTCTACTAAAAATACAAAAATTAGCCAGTCGTGGTGGTGGGCGCCTGTAGTCTCAGCTACTTGGGAGGCTGAGGCAGGAGAACTGCTTGAACCCAGGAGGCGGAGGTTGCAGCGAGCCAAGATTGTACCACTACACTCCACCCTGCATGACAGAGGGAGACTCTGTCTCAAAATAAAATAAAATAAAATAAAATAAAAAGTTAAGATGAATTGGAACAGTGCTTAGTATATGTATTAGTAGTAGTTTCTGAACGGACTGAACATAACTCATTTATGTTATCTGCCTGGCCCTGTAGGTAGTTTAATTTGTGATACTAAAACCAGATGCTCTCCTTTTAGCTCTAATGTCATAAGGTAGCTTAAGGATTTGTGTTGACAAAATATTTGGGGCCTTAAACTTTCTAAAGTCAGCTTCTTGTTTAGACTGTCTACCCAAGCTGAGATCTACAGAATTCTGACAACTTAGTGAAGAAGGGAAAATAAACCCACACCCCAACACCTTCAGTATTTGGGAGGAAAACTTAATTTTGGAAAGGGTCAGTCTGAGATAAACAATAGCCATATTTAACGGGTCAAATTCTCTAGCAAAGGTCAACTCTTCCGTTGCAATCAGATCCACTTTTTATTCAGCCTCTAATCTCACCCTAAAAGTGACACTAGGGAGAGTTTCCTGAGATATCATGGGAGGTGAGATATCACAGGAGGTACCACACACACACACACGCAGAGAAGGAGAGAGAGTTGTTCATTGGTACCTTGGTAATTCAGGGAAGTGGCTTCAGGACCTCCCTAAAATACCAAAATCTGTGGATACTCAATTCCTGGATACACAATGGTATAGAATTTGTGTATAACCTAAGCATACCCTCCCGTATACTTTAAATCAACTCTAGATCACTCACAATACCTAATATAATGTGAATGGTATGTAAATAGTTGTTATACTGTATTGTTTTTAAAATCTGTGTCATTTTCATTGTATTTTTTTTGTTTTTTTTTTCCGAATATTTTTGAACCACAGTTGAGAATATGGAACCTGTAGATACCTGTAGCTTTAAATTATGTATCTCTAAACATTCACATGTATATGTAGCAATTCAAAATGTATAGCCAGTTACAGTGTCCTTCCTTGGGGTGTAGCTGACGAGGTGTAGGGTGTCTGGCTCCTCCAGTACCGCTCCTAAAAAGAAGGGGGAGTGACTGAGCTGGAAATTAAGAATTCAGAAAGTGTCCTTTCCTACCATCTGGTCTAACCCTGTTACCCACTCTCTCCTCCATCGCCAACACGTGTGGTTTCTGTAGCATTTCACACACTTGACACACATCCATCACTTCTGTCCCTTAAAACGAAAAATTCCCAACATGGAGGTGCCACTAATATTTATCACAGATATAGTCTGGATCTAGAAAATACAATGAACCAACATAAAAAATCACATTTGGAAAAAAATGTCAATATATGGTTCAAATAGGTTACATCATCTGGTCTGCTGCACAGATCTGAAATGGTTCCGAGCTCTCTAGTTTTCATCTGTTCCAATATTTTATTTTATTCTTTTTTTGTGTGTGTGAGATAGAGTTTCACTCTTGTCATCCAGGCTGGAGTGCAGTGGGGTGATCTCGGCTCACTGCAACCTCCACCTCCCATTTCAAGCAATTCTCCTGCCTCAGCCTCCCAAGTAGCTGGGATTACAGGCACAAGCCACTATGCCTGGCTAAGTTTTGTATTTTTAGTAGAGATGGGGTTTCACCATGTTGGCCAGGCTGGTTTCGAACTCCTGACCTCAGGTGATCCACCCGTCTCAGCCTCCCAAAGTGCAGGGATTACAGGTGTGAGCCATCAAGCCGGCCTATTTTATTCTTATAAAAATAAAAGTCATTTCCCTAAGTCCTACACCAAGCCCAGCAGATCTTTCCTGGAAGGCGAGATGCCCTTGTGTTTGTCTTGACCTGCTTTATTCTCATCACATATCCTGCTTGATTCTATACTGTTCAAATGGATCTTCTAGATGTCTGCAAAAGTGTTGAGAAAGTAAGCGTCAGAAGGATCTTCTTGGAAAGATGCTACCAAGGCACGGCCACAGGAGAGTTTCTGAGAGGGAGCATGAGTATAATCATCATTACCCGATTTTTCTTCTAAAAATGCCTATAATCTTTTAGACACAGTTCATGGAGCAAACATCAGCTTGCATATAGATCCCTGCCCCTGAGAAAGCTGAAGGCACTCCAAGTCACTACACTCAACAGACTTCAGTTTCTCCATCTGTAAAGTAAGGGGTTTGCCTAGATAATCGCTAGGATTTCTTGCTCAGCTAACATTTGCCTGGTTGCCTGAAATAGCTTAGGTAGCTCCTGGCCCATTAGTTTTCTTTCAGCAGTAACTTGAAAAGGAGCTTCAAATCTAGTTACAAGTTCACCCATGGAACGTGTGTAATTCCCAGGGACTCCTTAAGCTTTCTACACTTCTATCGTGCTTTTTCTACCTGTTCTATGGGTATACCTGGGAGGAATTTTTTCTCTCTCTCTTTTTTTTTTTTTTTTTTTCACTCTCTCCCTTGTTTTGGTTAAATCAATTCTGCCCACATCACATCTGCTTTTTTTCCATGGTGGTCAACGTCAAGGTGATCAAGCAGTGTTAGCCTGAGTCAGACATTAAAAGTTGTAAAGGTCTATCTTCTTTGTTTCTCTCTCTCTCTCTTCTTTCTTGAGACAGAGTCTCGCTCTCTTGCCCAAGCTGGAATGTAGCCACGAGATCTCAGCTCACTGCAATCTCGGCCTCCAGATTCAAGCAATTCTCATGCCTCAGCCTCCTGAGTGGCTAGGACTACAAGTGCACCACCACACCTGGCTAGTTTTTGTTTTGTTTTTTTTTTTTTTTTTTGGTAGAGATGGGGTTTCACCATGTTGGCCAGGCCTGACCTCAAGTTATCTGCCCAACTCAGCCTCCCAAAGTGCTGGGATTACAGGCGTGAGCCACCGTGCCTAGTCTTCATTCTTGCCTTCTTTCTTTTCTTTTTTTAGTCTTCTCTTCCCTCATTCATCTTCCATCCTATCCCACCCCATATCTCTTTTGTCATAGATACAACTGATCAAATAAACTCTTTTACATTATTTCACAGTAAGAGGTTAGTAATTTAGGAGTTTAGGACATGGAATCTCCATTCTAATACAACTACAGTGAATATATCTTTGGCTGGAAAAATAATAGTGACAATTCAGGCACTGTCTTCTGGAAGCCCCCAGTCTAGGGATTTACAACAAGTCAGTTAATTACAATTACCCAAGAGGATGGAAAGTATTATGCTGTAAAAAAAAATCTTGTAAGTAGGCCAGGTGCGGTGGCTCACGCCTGTAATCCCAGCACTTTGGGAGGCCAAGGTGGGCAGATCACTTGAGGCCAGGAGTTCGAGACCAGTCTGGCCAACATGGTGAAACCCCCATCTATTAAAAATACAAAAATTAGCTGGGCGTGGTGGCGCACGACTGCAGTCCCAATGACTCGTGAGGCTGAGGCAGGAGAATTGTTTGAACTTGGGAGGTGGAGGTTGCAGGGAACCGAGATGGTGCCATTGGACTCCAACCTGGGTGATGGAGCGAGACTCTGTCTCAAAAAAAAAAAAAAAAATTCTTGCAAATGAAGGGATCTCTGCCCATCAGGGAAGGCTTCTATGCTAAGACTGAAAACTGAGTGGCTGATTAGGGATATAGGGGATATGCAAAAGGTCAGAGAAAAATGAAAATACTAGAAGTTTCTCTTTTAATAAAAAAGTAAATGCAGTCCTAGAGAGTTTAAGTGATTTACCCAAAGTGGCATAGCCAATAGAGGACCCCAAACAGGGTTTCCTACACCTTTTTTTCATTTTTAAAGTTTAGACAGGTCTAGCTCTGTCTCTCAGGTTGGAGTGCAGTGGCATGATCATAACTCACTGCAGCCTTGATCTCCTGGGCTCAACTGATCCTCTCCCCTCAGCCTCTAGAGTGGCTGGGACCACAGGCGTGCACTACCATGCTCAGACTCCTATCTCTTTCTGCTATATATTATATGACCCTCCTAGAAGGGTTTAGTTTTAGAAAAGGACCCAGTGACGGCCGGGCGCCGTGGCTTACGCTTGTAATCCCAACACTTTGGGAGGCCGAGGCGGGCGGATCACGAGGTCAGGAGATCGAGACCACGGTGAAACCCCGTCTCTACTAAAAATACAAAAAAATTAGCCAGGCGTGGTGGTGGGCGCCTGTAGTCCCAGCTACTTGGAGAGGCTGAGGCAGGAGAATGGCGTGAACCCGGGAGGCGGAGCTTGCATTGAGCCGAGATTGCGCCACTGCACTCCAGCCTGGGCAACAGAGCGAGACTCTGTCTCAAAAAAAAAAAAAAGAAAGAAAGAAAGAAAGAAAAGGACCCAGTGACAGTTCTGTAGACGAGTTTTTAGGGAATGTTTCTCTACCAGTGGAATACAAGTCACTGTGCCATGTGGATGAAGGAAAAATAGTCCATGACAGGGTGGGTATTCCAAGTCCTTCCCTAGTCACATTATCCAAGGCTTTGCCACCTTCTATGTCAAATCCCAATTCCAGCTCTGGCTTTGCCTACTACTTTCCGATGATCCTAGGTTCTTTAACTAGTGCCTGACAGCACTACCTCCGTCCAACTCTCAACATCTCTGTGCAAAAATGTGGCAAGCCAGCAGCCTGCAGGCTTAATTCAGACTGTATAGCAATTTTATGTGGTCTGCATTCCATTGCCTCAAGTGTTGTTTAAAAGCAAAACAAAACAAAATTAGAAGAGTTGCCAACATTTTACAATTGGAAGATTTTACATAACAATCTATTTTTTTTTGGCTGCCATCTTTTGAAACATTGGCATATTTAGGGCATCATGCCCACTTTTTCACAAGGCAAGAGAGGCAGGAAGTGAGTAGCAGCTGGTACGCTTTGACAGTAGCACTCTCTAGTTAGCTACCGCTCCCACCCCACATGCTTCTGCCATTTATATTATCTAGCAGGCATGACTTTGCCATCCTTTCATTTATTTTGTAGTAGATAAAAGACCATTTCACAAGATTCCTGAAAATGTTGACTTCCGAGCTCTTCTGCCTGAAAAAAATTTCAAAATCCTAGGTTTGGTTTTATAATCTTCCATTTTACTTATTTATTTTTATTCAGAGACAGGGTCTTACTACATTGCCCAGGCTGGACTGAAACTCCTGGGCTCAAACAATTCACCTGCCTCGGCCTCCCAAGTAGCTAATACTACAGGCACATGCCACCAGTCCCACCTTTATACTCTTTCTTTTGTAATGAAAACTGTGGGACTTACAAAATTAAAACAACCGTTTTTCTTTTGAAGAATTAATACAAAACCACTGGAGCTCGAGAACACTGTCAGCATCACCCAATGATGATGGCTTCTCAAAAGATTTTTAACTCATTTACTCATAACATTCTAGGACTGAATGGGAACAAAATGCCATATAATTAAATGCTCACATTATATTTCCCTTTCTAAACTTTCTTTAGGTGGTGATGCAGGTAATGCTTGATTATTTCCAGTGATGGGGAACCCTCTGAGAGTTCATTTTTTACAAGGTTTGACTACTAGAAGGCAAAACAGAGACAAAATTTATCTCCATGTAGCCTTCACCCATTGGCCATAGTTTTGTTCCTTGGAAACTTGAGAATAAATTCTACTTGTCAGCCCGTATAATAGCCCTTCAGATATGTGAAGTGGTTATCATGCTTCTGAGGCTTTTTTACCCAGCGGTATATCCTCAGTTCATTCACTCTTCAGATGTTTTGAGCCAGCCTCCTGGACACAGCCTTCTCAACGCATGTTCTCAATTCAGTTACGGTCTTCTCAGTGCAGTCTTCTCTCAGTGCAGTCAGTTTTCTCAGTGCAGTCACAGTCTTCACAATGCATGCTCTGGTTTACATGCATCTAGTTTACATCAGTTCCTTCCCTCTCCGCACATGCATGCCGCTCCTCAAAACAAGACGTAGAATCCATTTTCCCTGCCTTTGAATCTGAGCTGGCCTCACAGTAGTCAGTTTCATCTTCAGCCTTTATTTTTTATTTTTATTATACTTTAAGTTCTAGGGTACATGTGCACAATGTGCAGGTTAGTTACATATGTATACATGTGCCATATTGGTGTGCTGCATCCATTAACTCGTCATTTACCTTAGGTATAACTCCTAATGCTATCCCTCCCACCTCCCCCCACCCCACAACAGGCCCCGGTGTGTGATGTTCCCCTTCCTGTGTCCATGTGTTCTCATTGTTCAATTCCCACCTAAGAGTGAGAACATGTGGTTTTTGGTTTTTTGTCCTTGAGATAGTTTGCTGAGAATGATGGTTTCCACCTTCATCCATGTCCCTACAAAGGACATGAACTCATCATTTTTTATGGCTGCATAGTATTCCATGGTGTATATGTGCCACATTTTCTTAATCCAGTCTATCATTGTTGGACATTTGGATTGGTTCCAAGTCTTTGCTATTGTGAATACTGCTGCAATAAACATACGTGTGCATGTGTCTTTATAGCAGCATGATTTATACTCCTTTGGGTTTATACCCAGTAATGGGATGGCTGGGTCAAATGGTATTTCTAGTTCTAGATCCCTGAGGAATCGCCACACTGTCTTCCACGATGGTTGAACTAGTTTACAGTCCCACCAACAGTGTAAAAGTGTTCCTATTTCTACACATCCTCTCCAGCACCTGTTGTTTCCTGACTTGTTAATGATGGCCATTCTAACTGGTGTGAGATGGTATCTCATTGTGGTTTTCCTTTGCATTTCTCTGATGGCCAGTGATGATGAGCATTTTTTCATGTGTCTGTTGGCTGTGTAAATGTCTTCTTTTGAGAATTGTCTGTTCATATCCTTCGCCCACTTGTTGATGGGGTTGTTTTTTTCTTGTAAATTTGTTTGAGTTCTTTGTAGATTCTGGATATTAGCCCTTTGTCAGACGGGTAGATTGCAAAAATTTTCTCCCATTCTGTAGATTGCCTGTTCACTCTGATGGTAGTTTCTTTTGCTGTGCAGAAGCTCTTTAGTTTAATTAGATCCCATTTGTCAATTCTGGCTTTTGTTGCCATTGCTTTTGGTGTTTTAGACATGAAGTCCTTGCCCATGCCTATGTCCTGAATGGTATTGCCTAGGTTTTCTTCTAGGGTTTTTATGGTTTTAGGTCTAACATTTAAGTCTTTAATCCATCTTGAATTAATTTTTGTATAAGGTGTAAGGAAGGGATCTAGTTTCAGCTTTCTACTTACGGCTAGCCAGTTTTCCCCAGCACAATTTGTTAAATAGGGAATCTTTTTCCCATTTCTTGTTTTTGTCAGGTTTGTCAAAGATCAGATGGTTGTAGATGTGTGGTATTATTTCTGAGGGCTCTGTTCTGTTCCATTGGTCTATATCTCTGTTTTGGTACCAGTACAATGCTGTTTTGGTTACTGTAGACTTGTAGTATAGTTTGAAGTCAGGTAGCGTGATGCCTCCAGCTTTGTTCTTTTGGCTTAGGATTGACTTGGCGATGCGGGCTCTTTTTTGGTTCCATATGAACTTTAAAGTAGTTTTTTCCAGTTCTGTGAAGAAAGTCATTGGTAGCTTGATGGGGATGGCATTGAATCTATAAATTACGTTGGGCGGTATGGCCATTTTCACGATATTGATTCTTCCTGTCCATGAGCATGGAGTGTTCTTCCATTTGTTTGTATCCTCTTTTATTTCGTTGAGCAGTGGTTTGTAGTTCTCCTTGAAGAAGTCATTCACGTCCCTTGTAAGTTGGATTCCTAGGTATTTTATTCTCTTTGAAGCAATTGTGAATGGGAATTCACTCATGATTTGGCTCTCTGTTTGTCTGTGATTGGTGTATAAGAATGCTTGTGATTTTTGCACATCGATTCTGTATGCTGAGACTTTGCTGAAGTTGCCTATCACCTTAAGGAGATTTTGGGCTGAGACAATGGGGTTTTCTAGATATACAATCATGTCATCTGCAAACAGGGACAATTTGACTTCATCTTTTCCTAATTGAATACCCTTTATTTCTTTCTCCTGCCTGATTGCCCTGGACAGAACTTCCAACACTATGTTGAATAGAAGTGCCGAGAGAGGGCATCCCTGTCTCGTGCCAGTTTTCAAAGGGAATGCTTCCAGTTTTTGCCCATTCAGTATGATATGGGCTTTGGATCTGTCATAAATAGCTCTTATTATTTTGAGATACGTCCCATCAATACCTAATTTATTGAGAGGTTTTGGCACGAAACACTGTTGAATTTTGTCAAAGGCCTTTTCTGCATCTATTGAGATAATCATGTGGTTTTTGTGTTTGTTTCTGTTTATGCTGGATTATGTTTATTGATTTGTGTATGTTGAACCAGCCTTGCATCCCAGGGATGAAGCCCACTTGATCATGGTTGATAAGTTTTTCGATGTACTGCTGGATTCGGTTTGCCAGTATTTTATTGGGGAATTTTGCATCAATGTTCGTCAAGTATATTGGTCTAAAATTCTCTTTTTTTGTTGTGTCTCTGCCAGACTTTGGCATCAGTATGATGCTGGCCTCATAAAATGAGTTAGGGAGGATTCCCTCTTTTTCTATTGATTGGAATAGTTTCAGAAGGAATGGTACCAGCTCCTCCTTGTACCTCTGGTAGAATTCGGCTGTGAATCCATCAGGTCCTGGACTTTTTTTGGTTGGTAAGCTATTAATTATTGCCTCAATTTCAGAGCCTGTTATTGGTCTATTCAGAGATTCA
The DNA here is from genome assembly GCF_009828535.3 of Hylobates moloch. Classification (NCBI taxonomy): domain Eukaryota; kingdom Metazoa; phylum Chordata; class Mammalia; order Primates; family Hylobatidae; genus Hylobates; species Hylobates moloch. The sequence goes on along the minus strand of NW_026652279.1, from coordinate 20,143,640 downwards.
GCTTCTTTCTGGTTTAGTCTTGGGAGGGTGTATACGTCCAGGAATTTATCCGTTTCTTCTAGATTTTCTAGTTTATTTGCGTAGAGGTGTTTATAGTATTCTCTGATGGTAGTTTGTATTTCTGTGGGATCGGTGGTGATATCCCCTTTATAATTTTTTATTGCATCTATTTGATTCTTCTCTCTTTTCTTTATTAGTCTTGTTAGCAGTCTATCAATTTTGTTGATCTTTTCAAAAAACCAGCTCCTGGATTCATTAATTTTTTGAAGGGTTTTTTGTGTCTCTATCTCCTTCAGTTCTGCTCTGATCTTAGTTATTTCTTGCCTTCTGCTAGCTTTTGAATGTGTTTGCTCTTGCTTTTCTAGTTCTTTTAATTGTGACGTTAGGGTGTCTATTTTAGATCTTTCCTGCTTTCTCTTGTGGGCATTTAGTGCTATAAATTTCCCTCTACACACTGCTTTGAATGTGTCCCAGAGATTCTGGTATGTTGTGTCTTTGTTCTCGTTGGTTTCAAAGTACATCTTTATTTCTGCCTTCATTTCATTATGTACCCAGTAGTCATTCAGGAGCAGGTTGTTCAGTTTCCATGTAGTTGAGCGGTTTTGAGTGAGTTTCTTAATCCTGAGTTCTAGTTTGATTGCACTGTGGTCTGAGAGACAGTTTGTTATAATTTCTGTGCTTTTTTTTTTTTGAGACGGAGTCTCGCTCTTTCACCCAGGCTGGAGTGCAGTGGCGCGATCTCGGCTCACTGCAGGCTCCGCCCCCCGGGGTTCACGCCATTCTCCTGCCTCAGCCTCCCGCGTAGCTGGGACTACAGGCGCCTGCCACCTCGCCCGGCTAATTTTTTGTATTTTTAGTAGAGACGGGGTTTCACCGTGTTAGCCAGGATGGTCTCGATCTCCTGACCTCGTGATCCGCCCGCCTCGGCCTTCCAAAGTGCTGGGATTACAGGCGTGAGCCACCGCGCCCAGCCAATTTCTGTGCTTTTACATTTGCTGAGGAGTGCTTTACTTCCACCTATGAGGTCAATTTTGGAATAAGTGTGATGTGGTGCTGAGAAGAATGTATATTCTGTTGATTTGGGGTGGAGAGTTCTGTAGATGTCTATTAGGTCTGCTTGGTGCAGAGCTGAGTTCAATTCCTGGATATCCTTGTTAACTTTCTGTCTCATTGATCTGTCTGATGTTGACAGTGGGGTGTTAAAGTCTCCCATTATTATTGTGTGGGGGTCTAAGTCTCTTTGAAGGTCCCTAAGGACTTGCTTTATGAATCTGGGTGCTCCTGTATTGGGTGCATATATTTTTAGGATAGTTAGATCTTCTTGTTGCATTGATCCCTTTGCCATTATGTAATGGCCTTCTTTGTCTCTTTTGATCTTTGTTGGTTTAAAGTTTGTTTTATCAGAGATGAGGATTGCAACCCCTGCCTTTTTTTGTTTTCCATTTGCTTGGTAGATCTTCCTCCATCCCTTTATTTTGAGCCTATGTGTATCTCTGTACGTGAAATGAGTTTCCTGAATACAGCACACTGAGGGGTCTTGACTCTTTATCCAATTTGCCATTCTGTGTCTTTTAATTGGAGCATTTAGCCCATTTACATTTAAGGTTAATATTGTTATGTGTGAATTTGATACTGTCATTATGATGTTAGCTGTTTATTTTGCTCGATAGTTGATGCAGTTTCTTCCTAGCATCAGCGTTCTTTACAGTTTGGCATATGTTTGCAAAGGCTGGTACTGGTTGTACCTTTCCACATTTAGTGCTTCCTCCAGGAGCTCTTGTAGGGCAGGCCTGGTGGTGACAAAATCTCTCAGCATTTTCTTGTCTGTAAAGGATTTTATTTCTCCTTCACTTATGAAACTTAGTTTGGCTGGATAGGAAGTTCTGGGTTGAAAATTCTTTTCTTTAAGAATGTTGAATATTGGCCTCCACTCTCTTCTGGCTTGTAGAGTTTCTTCTGAGACATCCACTGTTAGTCTGATGGGCTTCCCTTTGTGGGTAACCTGACCTTTCTCTCTGGCTGCCCTTAACACTTTTTCCTTCATTTTGATTTCGGTGAATCTGACAATTACGTTGCTTCGAGTTGCTCTTCTTGAGGAGTATCTTTGTGGCGTTCTCTGTATTTCCTGAATTTGAATGTTGGCTTGCCTTGCTAGGCTGGGGAAGCTCTCCTGGAAAATATCCTGAAGAGTGTTTTCCAACTTGGTTCCATTCTCCCCGTCACTTTCAAGTACACCAATCAGAGGTAGATTTGGTCTTTTCACATAGTCCCTTAATTCTTGGAGTCTTTGTTCGTTTCTTTTCATTCTTTTTTCTCTAAACTTCTCTTCTCGCTTCATTTCATTCATTTGACCTTCCATCACTGATACCCTTTCTTCCAGTTGATCGAATCGGCTACTGAAGCTTGTGCATTCATCACGTAGTTCTCGTGCCATGGTTTTCAGCCCCATCAGGTCATTTAAGGACTTTTCTACATTGGTTAGTCTAGTTAGCCATTCGTCTAATCCTTTTTCAAGGTTTTTAAGTTCTTTGCGATGGGTTCGAACTTCCTCCTTTAGCTCAGAGAAGTTTGGTCATCTGAAGCCTTCTTCTCTCAATTCATCAAAGTTATTCTCCATCCAGCTTTGTTCCATTGCTGGTGAGGAGCTGCGTTCCTTTGGAGGAGGAGAGGCGCTCTGATTTTTAGAATTTTCAGTTTTTCTGCTCTGTTTCTTCCCCATCTTTGTGGTTTTATCTACCTTTGGTCTTTGATGATGGTGATGTACAGATGGGGTTTTGCTGTGGATGTCCTTTATGTTTGTTAGTTTTCCTTCTAACAGTCAGGACCCTCAGCTGCAGGTTTGTTGGAGTTTGCTGGAGGTCCACTCCAGACCCTGTTTGCCTGGGTATCAGCAGCAGAGGCTGCAGAACAGCAAATATTGCTGAACAGCAAATGTTGCTGCCTCATCGTTCCTCTGGAAGTTTCGTCTCAGAGGGGTACCTGGCCGTGTGAGGTGTCAGTGTGCCCCTACTTGGGGGTACCTCCCAGTTAGGCTACTCGGTGGTCAGGGAACCACTTGAGGAGGCATTCTGTCCATTCTCAGATCTCAAACTCCATGCTGGGGGAACCACTATTCTCTTCAAAGCTGTCAGACAGGGACATTTAAGTCTGCAGAGGTTTCTGCTGCCTTTTTTTCAGCTACGCCCTACCCCCAGAAGGCAGGGAGGCAGGCTGGCCTCCTCGAGCTGCAGTGGGCTCCACCCAGTTTGAGCTTCCAGGCTGCTATTTACCTACTCAAGCCTCAGCAATGGCAGGCACCCCCCTCCCCAAGCCTCGCTGCCACCTTGCAGTTTGATCTCAGACTGCTGTGCTAGCAATGAGCAAAGCTCCATGGGCATAGGACACTCCGAGCCAGGCAGGGGATATAATCTCCTGGCGTGCTGTTTGCTAAGACCACTGGAAAAGCGCAGTATTAGGGTAGGAGTGCCCCGATTTTCCAGGTGCTGTCTGTCACAGCTTTGCTTGGCTAGGAAAGGCAATTCCCTGACCCTTTGCGCTTCCCGGGTAAGGCGATGCCTCGCCCTGCTTCAGCTTATGCTCGGTGCACTTCCCCCACTGTCCTGCACCCACTGTCCAACAAGCCCCATCGAGATGAACCCAGTACCTCAGCTGGAAATCTAGAAATCACCAGTCTACTACGTCGCTCACGCCGGGAGCTGTAGACTGGAGCTGTTCCTATTCGGCCATCTTAGAACTACCCATGTCCATCCTTAGCTTTTAAAAGGGCTGGCAGCTTCTGCTTTCTTCCTCTTGAAGCTGACAACTATGTAAGAAGTCTGACTACCCTGAGGTCACCATACTGTGAGGAAGCCCAAGTCATCCGTGGGGAAAGTCCTCATAGAGAGCATGATCACTGGCCAGCCTCAGCTTTCCCACCTATCCCATCTAAGAAGCCAAAAGTGTGTGAAGAAGCATCTTAGTTATTCCAGCCCTAAAATCTGTCCATGCTGACCCTATCCACATTGCAAAGTCATAAAAAATGATACAGTGTTGCTGTTTTAGCCCGTAGCTTCAGGTTGGTTTGTTAGGTAGCTGGAAACGTTGCAAGATATTTATAACCCTTTTTAATTGCTGCAAGAAGGCTACAGACATGTTCTTTTCATTTTCTCATTAAAGACAAGCCAACATTTATGGGGTCAAGCAAACATTTTCTCCAATTTTGCTTTTTCTTTTTTCTTTTTCTTTATATAACTCTTTTGACCATAGAAACATATGAACAAAAATGATTAATCATTGGTAATATCAGGAGGCTACTAAGTTGACTAAAAAAATTATACAACCGAGACAGGAGCAAAACAAAGCTGACAGTAGAACTGTTTAAAAAGTGGTTCTTCAGGGTATTTTTGGAGACCCAAACACAGGGTCTTTATCCATTTCTGATTGATGCTGCCTGAGACTAAAGTTGAGGTGATTGTCTAAATCCTGACCAATTGCCATAGACTATTTATACAACTCAGATCAAACTGTGTTGGAGGCAGCGATTCCTAGAGGGTAGGAGAGCATCACCAGGGAAACTGACAATGCAGACAACTGTATGATTCATGGAGGAGACTGCCCCCACTCACAGCAGGATTAGGTGCCTTTGCAAAAAAGAAATTACCTACTTTATATCCTTTTACTTCTGACTCATTATCCAGGGCCTTCACTTGATCCCAATTCAGGATAATTTTGGAGTCCGATGAATTCCATATGATGTTTCCGGGGGGTTGACTTGGTGCTATAAAAAAATTAAGATATACGAAGTCACAGATTATTAAGTCTCAATGGATTCTGAGGAATATCTCCTTACTAGAATTTGAGAGTGGAGGCAATTTAATGGGCTATTGCACTAATATGTGTCTTCAAGGTCACTAAAATCTGATGAGATACAGCATTGCAAATGGAAAAAGATTCAGCTGGTCGCCTAACATTTATAGCTAAAAGAAGTAGCCCTTCCCAGTGAGGAGAAAAACATTTATCTTTCTGTCCTCCAGAGCAATGAATTTTGCATGGTATACGGAAAGGTTCAGTTAAAATGCTGAGGGAAATTTGAATCCACATGCTACTAATTAGTATGCAAATGATCATTGGGAGGTGGGGATAAGGAATAAACTTGGGATATGTGTGATGAATCCCCAAAATATTTCTGAGCAAGTCTGTTCTTACGTGGCTTTCGGGTTGTCACATTGACTATTGCACTAGAGGGGCCTGTCCCAGCAGAATTATATGCCTTGACAGCTAAGTGATACAGCGCACTGCCTTTTAAGTTCGTGATTTTTGTTGATGTCTGATTTCCAAATGTTCGTATTTTTCTAGCATTTTCTTCTTTGTCTTCATGTCTCCAATATTTAACCTAAGGAAATAAACAGAAAGACCTTGGAAACCATACCCAATGGGGATATTTGCAAGGTCATCAGGTAATTTTGTATGCAGATTCTTATGATGGAGTTAGTTTTCTACACCACATCATGAGCAGAGCTATCAGGACAAAGGACTTTGTATATCCTGAGAAAGTATCCACAGTAAGAAGGGTCCCTTTTTTGTCCTTAGCTTCCTAGTGAGATGGTACATTGATACAACCCTCATTCATTATTTTCTTTTTTCCCATGTTTGTTTTCAGTCAAAGTGATCCTGGGTATATCAGAAATCAAAGCTCATTTTGCCAACCATCCCATAAATGCTTAGATTTGCATATACTTCGAAAAATACCTCTAGAATATAACATAGAAAAAGGGTAGTCTCACAGCTGAGTATTCAATGCTTCCATTAATGTTCAGCTGGAAGCCAGGCCTAAAACCAATGCATCTAAGTGGGAATGTGGGTCTTTTCCTATAAGAATGTGACTTGGAGGACTTATCAAGGAGTATAGATTCTCTTTCAGACGCAAGGCACATATGTCTTGCCTACCTCATAACCTTGTATTCGTCCTCTATTCTTCTCCAGTGGGGAGGCCCAGAAAACTTCAATATCTGTGGCAGAAAGACTTCTGGCAAAGATACTGGCTGGTGGTTTGGTGGGTTCTGTAGATGAATATGGAGACAGTTATTACTCTATCAGCTACATTAGGACAGGATTGTAGATACTAGCATTATAAGGTAAAATAATTCATGGTTTTAGAATCGTCCTTAATGACTGTAAGCCAAACCCTCATTTTGCAGAGGAGCAGTGATTAATAGCTGGAGTTGGTGGTAGTGAATATTTGTCCAGTGTTTGGGTTCTGAATTTAGGTGTGGGTAGAAGAGAAGAACCACTTAAGTTTAAGCACCAAGTTTTCATAGCCAGCAATTCCCTTAACACAGATCATTCTTAATTAGCATCTCACAACTGTTATTGCTTATGACATGGCTAAGCTGCTTTTCTTTTTCTTTTTTTGAAATAGGGTCTCACTCTGTCACCTAGGCTGGAATGTAATGGCAAAATCATGGCTCACTGCAGCCTGACCTCCTGAGCTCAAGCCATCCTCCCACCTCAGCCTCCCAAGTAGCTGGGACCACACACACATGTGCCAACACGCCTGGCTAATTTTTTTTTTTTGTAAAGACTGGGATCTTACTATGTTGCCCAGGTTGGTCTCAAACTCCTAGGCTCATGCTATCCTCCCACATCCCCCTCCCAAAGTGCTGGGATTACAGGCATGAGCCACTGTGCTTGGCCACTAAATTTTTTTTAAGAAAGACTATTGAAAGAAAAATGTTAACCTATACAAATGGTACACAGCTATGGCAGAAATCTGTCCAAAATAACTGAAATTTGGGAAACAGTCAGTCTAGCCTCTCGTTTGCAGCCAAAGATGCTGAGGCCCAGAGAGTATACGTGCCTTATCCAAGATCACACAGATTGCAGTGTGAACCTGAAGTGTCATCCAGCTCTCTTGAATCTTAGTCAAGTCAGCTGACTGTCCTTTTCCCCTTTTCCTCTCATTTTCATAATCCAGAGACATGAACCATTATCTAAGAGAAGTTGAAGGCTATGCAAAGGGCTGAAGCTTGTTTGAATAATTGTAAATCCTTTGGCAATGGTTGGAACATGAAATATGCAGGGAAAGGCATCGGCAGCTGAGGCAGACAGAGAGGCAGCAGCTAGATCATGGAGGGCTACTGAATCTAAGGGGATGATCTCTCTGATTGGGAATAAGTTATTGCATCTTCACTGACTCTAAATCAATGATTCACCTTTCAGATGTTTTAACATGGTTCCATTCTGAGCATCATCTTTAGAACAACATAGACGAACTCCAATGGTAACGAAGACTGTGTGAGAGGCATCCTGAGAGCAGGGATAGCATGGTGGTGATAATAATGTGTGAGAAATGTTAAACATAATGATGGTGTGGATGACAGTGAGCGCAATCACATTGCTTCATGACTTACTCTTTTCTTTAATAAGTGAGAATTTTTTTTTTTTTTTTTGAGACGGAGTTTTGCTCTTGTTGCCCAGGCTGGAGTGCAATGGTGCGATCTCGGCTCACCGCAACCTCTGCCTCCTAGGTTCAAGCGATTCTCCTGTCTCAGCCTCCTGAGTAGCTGGGATTACAGGGATGTGCCACTACAACCGGCCAATTTTACATTTTTAGTAGAGATGGGTTTTCTCCATATTGGTCAGGCTGGTCCCCTTCCCAACCTCAGGTGATCCGCCCACCTTGGCCTCCCAAAAGTGCTGGGATTACAGGTGTGAGCCACAAGTACAATATGCTTTATGAAAATACAAGTGGTAAGAAAATGCAAATTATATTTTGATATTCACTTAAAGGCAAAAATAAAACTCTTTTGAAAGTAATGATAACATATAGATAGATATGAAGATCTTATATGGTATTTGCAATTCTGGTCCTTAGCAATGGAATCAATAATGGACAGCCATGCGTTTTCATATACAGAGCAGTTGCTATCTTTTCAAGAGATTCATGGTGGACAGTGAACCAAATTTTTTACATTATCCTCTTCTCAAATCAGGTATGCCTTCAATATATATGTACCACGCTAAATTGATTGTACATCCTAAAATCCACATTTTAGAACTGAAGAAATATTAACAATCAATGATCTAGGCAGCATAAACCATACCTTCTTCTGCAGAATACACCACTGTGGTGGGACTGAAAGGGCCTTCTCCTTTGTTGTTGAAGACACCTACTTTAACCTCAAAGGGAGAGAAGGGGCGCACGCTCTCATTCCTGAACACGTATCTAGAGGCGTCAGCTGAGGCCAACACTGTCAGCATCCAGATCATTTTACCATAGGGCCGGAAGGCCACCACATAACCAAAGCCTCGACCATTCTGTAATTCCTCAGGGACCGTCTGGGAAAGAAGGGAGGTGGTCTTTAGAAATCATAGTAGTTTGACTCAAATGCAAAAATCGTTTTTGTTTCCCTTGTAACATTCTTGTCTACATCCTTCTCCACCCATCTTATTTGGGGTTTTGTTAACAGTCTTTTAAATGTAGGGCTTGCAATCAGTCTATCTTAAACAGTTATAAGGTACTGGACAGGATTGAAAACGTAATGAGGATCTGCAGTCCAGAGCTTTCTCTTTGATGGGGCAGACCCAGCTCTGAAATGGTTGGAAATGATTGTAAAAAAAACACTGGACATCGGTCTCCTGAAAAACAACATTTCCAACACGTATCCTCTAATACTAATCTTCTCCCATTGCCAAATAGACAAAAGATCTCACTGAAGGAAGAAAAACCATCTTGGCTGAAGATCCTCCCTCTCAGAGGGAAGAGTTCAGCTGGAGGAATGAGTGATTTCCTTCACTGCTGTGCTTTCGGTAAATGAGAGATTTTAATTTCTGGGGCTGTTTAGAAACTTTCGAAAACATGAAGAACCCTTTCTAAAGCTCTCACTTCTTCTCTTGAAGCCAATTTTTAATAAATTGGTGACTAACTTTCCTCCAGGTTGTTTTAAAAAATACCTCCTAAAAGAGGGCCCCTTCTAGAAGCAAAGCTAATTGCCAGGAAATTGTGCTGGTGCACTGAATCTATTGCTGGCAGACGTTTTAAATCAATTGGCCATGCAGCAATTCAGGAAGAAAAGAAAAACTAGTTTTCTCTGAAACAGCCTTCTTTATTTATTTATTTATTTTTGTAACATGTGTTGTCTTCCCTTCATGATTGTTTTTACTGTGATGGATTGAATTAAATCTTGCCTCAACAATGGATGGGCAAGTGCCGTCCTTCCTGCTAGCCATTAGCTACGTGAGAGGGAGTGTCTGAACCCAAATGAATTTTCACTGTTAAAAACAGAGGAGGGAACTTCCCAGCTATGTCTAACATGGAGGAAAAGAATAAAATAGCTTCGATGCCTGTACGTTCCTTTTATTCTGTGATTCATTTACCTCCCAGGTTATAACCAGTTCAGATTTGCTGCCTCCGCCACCACTGACATTTGCTGGTGTGACTTCGGGGACTGTACAAGGAGACAAAAAACAAGTTATGTCAGGCGGCAAAGGTGAATGAGGGTCAGGAAGGTTGCCTGGGAGAGGTGACTCACTTTCAATGAGTACTCTGAGGCACACCCCTTTGTCTTTGGAGATCAGCAACAGCATTGTCAAGGGGCCCATGGCATCCTCTCGAGGAAGTGAAATGTACCAAGGAGACTGCTATTAATTACCTGTTTCCCATTCAACAAGGCACACGTGTTATCTGACATGTCTGACCAATTGTTCAGCTCCATCCCTAGAGGCTGAGGGGTTCCCGAAGGGAGGAAAGGACTGAGGTCTGGTCCTAATGTTTGATTATGCGTTTATTAGCCACGTGGTAATACACAAAGGAAAGACAGTACAAGCTCTGCCCCGGCAGAGCTTACATTCTGGTTGGAGGGGAAGGGCGCCCGCACCACAGTTAGAGCAAGGTGGACAACCAGAGTACGGTACAGTCAGCATGGAGAAGTGCGGGGGGCGTTCTGGAGTAGCGCCCTGCTCAGAGCTGGGGTGGGCGAATGGCTCCTGGGAGGAAAAGTTTTGATCTGAGTGTTGAAGGAAGTGGCAGACAGAAGTTGACCCCTGGCTCACTGTGCTTAACCTCTTTGATCCCCAGTTTTCTCTGTAAAAGAGAGGAAATTATGCGAGCTTCCACCTCAGGATTGCTGAGGGCAATTAATTCAATTATGGTTTTGGAAGGGGAAAAGAAAGCAGGGGACTAGCTATATTGTCATCAGGTAACTGAAAGGCTCCGGGCCACATTTAAAAATGTCTCACTGGGGTATGTGGCTGGTGACTGGGTATGTCTCCTTGGTTAAAGCCAATCAAATAGATCTAGATTAGTTTTCGCTTTTCTGACAGTAGGGTCAGAACTCCCATTTGTGTAGGGACCTTATTATTCCTTCAACACACTGGCCTCTCTGCAGCCAGGAACTCTATAAAAGATGGCACATGTAGGCCTCTTGCTTTACATCAGCTAAGTAAAAGTACGGCTGACCCTGATGAACTTGTTCTTCTCTCCCTGTGCTCATTCAAGCTGTATATGCAGAGGGCCATACTGAATTGCTGACTGGTCTTGTTCGAATTAGCACGACGTTCTGAATCTTAGTTTCTGGGAATGGTTTATACCCTAAGAAAGATAATCTAAGTGAACATTTCTGAAGAAATTACTTGATTTTTTTTTTTTTGAGACGGAGTCTCGCTCTGTCGCCCAGGCTGGAGTGCAGTGGCGCTATCTCGGCTCACTGCAACCTCCGCCTCCTGGGTTCATGCCATTCTCCTGACTCAGCCTCTCCGAGTAGTACTTGATTTTTTATTTCTAAACAGGATTACCCCATGGTGGCTGTGTCCAGAGCAGTCAGAAATTATTCTTTGCCATTAGTTACTTATGTGAGATAATTTTATTTGAAATGTGGGATTTTTTTTTTTGAAATCCTGTTAGAATCTTGGTGACAAATGAACCAATGAAGAAAGGGCTGGCTTTTGAGAGGACTAAGCACAGTGTGGCTCTTGCTGTACAGGTGGACCTAATGAAGAAAACTTAACTCTTGATTGAAACCCGTTGCATGTTCAGCTGGCCTTCTCCTGGCCTGATTTCTATCATTATAATCATTTAAGGGAAGGGTGTGCTAACACAGAGCCACATGAGTGCTGAGGAGCAGCAAGAATTCAAAGCCTTTTCCTAAGGAACAGCAGCTGGCAGAACAGATGATCTGAATCCCGGGTGCTACTCACGAGCTTCTTCTGTTCTCCGTTTCTCTGAGGGACGGCTGGGCTCCCCAATCCCAATCACATTGGCTGCAACTGTGCGGAATTCATATTCGACCCAAGGGTTCAAACCCACCACGGTCGCTGTGAATGTCTTCCCATCAATGAGTTCTGGAACTGAAAGACAACAAAAGGTGGGGGCTGTTTCATAGGTTCTCAGAAAACAAATGCAAAGATTACGTTAGGAAGATAGGAACATCCACCCATCCTCATCATTACTGCATTCAGGGCAGTGTAGGTGTTCTGATATTAGCTGCATCAACAGTGGTTTCAGTGAGGTAATCTCAGAATTATCTCTGTATGTTAAACTAACACATTCTAATCAGATACCAGCAGATGACATCATAAAAGACACACAGTCCACAAGACCCCAAGCTACCCGACTCAATCATTACTATCACCCCTTCACATGTGTTTCAGCATTTACTATGTACTGCCAGACACACTATTTCAACGATCCTTTGAGAAAGGTAAAAGTATAACATTCTTTTTTTCTTTCCTTTTTTTTTTTTTTTTTGAGACAGGGTCTCCCTCTCTCTGATGCTCAGGCTAGAGTGCAGTGGCACAATCTCGGCTCACTGCAGCCTCCACCCCCCAGGCTCATGCAATTCTTGTGCCTCAGCCTCCTGAGTAGCAGGGACTACAGGTGCATGCCACTATGCCTGTCTATTTTTTTGTATTTTTAGTAGAGACGGGATTTTGCCACATTTCCCAGACTGCTCTCAAACTCCTGGGCTCAAGCGATCCACCCGCCTTGGCCTATCGAAGTGCTGGGATTACAGTTGTGAGCCACTGTGCCTGGCCTATATTCATTCTTAAACAATTCTTATTGTGCCCATTTAACAGAAGAGGAAAATGAAGATGTATAGAGATCCACTGATCAGCAGTCAGCACTAGAATTCATCTCCTAACTTCCATATTTTTCTCATATTTCCTTCTTAAAGCACACCTGTGACTCAGAGGATTACAGTAGGAAACACAGAAACCCATTTCTAAGGATTGATAAAATGAAAACAAACTGGGGTCAAAATCAACAAGATTCATATGAATTGCTCAACACTGGGCATATTCTGCTTCAAAACATCACAGCCATATAGCCTACTTTTGCTGTCTAGAGGAGTGTGTATCTTGTTTGTAATAACTACTTGTTCATCCAATTTATCCTTAAATGAAATCTAAATAAGAAAATGAGTCAATTTGGAGGTATTGACAGAAGTGGGGATGGTATAAGATTTCTTTTAGATGCAAAGAGAAATAACTGTGAAACCTTTTAAAAAATAGGAAGTGCTGTATACATGTAATAAAGGGAAACAGGATGGAAGTGCTGCTGCTAACAATGTTTTTTTTTTTTTAAGAATTTGTAAAATTGGTTAAAAAGAAATCTTATGTCTTTTTATCCCAAAATTTATCCATCTAAAAAAATGGGGCTGGGCATAGTGGCTCACGCCTGAAATCCCAGCAATTTGGGAGGCTGACGCAGAATTGCTTGAGCACAGGAGTTTGAGATCAGCCTAAGCAACATAGCAAGACCTGTCTCTGCAAAAAATTTTAGAGAATTAGCTGGGTGTGGGGACCTGTGCCTGTGGTCTCAGCTACTCGACAGGCTGAGGTAGGAAGATTGCTTGAGCCCAGGAGGTCGAGGCTGCAGTGAGCTGTGATTCTACAACTGCACTCCAGCCTGGGTGACAGAGTGAGACCCTGTCTCAAAAAAAAGGGCAGCAAGTGAAGAGGCTCCCTATAATCCTCAGTTATTGGTTTTTTGAGAGCACTGTGTAAATTTTACAAAGTCTGTGACTATAGTCAAGCAGAATCCACTGCTTTCCAAAGTGTACCCACAGTGCTGCACAGAAGATTTTAGGTAATACAGATTGATGCATTTTATTTTTATAACTAATATATTTTTAATGTGTGTTAGGGAAAATATCTATACAACCAGCACAACAGACTTTTTTTTTGAGACGGAGTCTCCCTGTCACCTAGGCTGGAGTTCAGTGGTATGATCTTGGCTCACTGCAACCTCTACCTTCTGGGCTCAAGCCATCCTCCCACCTCAGCCTCCTGAATCGTTAGGACTACAAACACGCACTACCACGCCAGGCTAATTTTTGTATATTTTGTAGAGAGGGGGTTTCGCCATGTTGCCCAGGCTGGTCTGGAACTCCAGGGCTTAAGCGATCCACCCAACTCCACCTCCCACAGTGCTGGGATTACAGGCGTGAGCCACCATATCTGGCCCGGACATACCATTTCACAGATACTATTGCTTAGGATGAGTTTTAAAAAACCTAACTGTGATTCGATATAAAGAAAAATATTAATGATAGTACAGATGGCCGAGGTTTAGGAAACACTGCCATATCATTTGTAGTAGTGTCTGAATGAGAACTTAGATGTTCCTTGCCACAGTGCTGGCATCCAGTATGCTGAGTTCCCAATGTCTCTGAGCCAAGCATCCAATATGGTACCTGTACTGACTGCTTGCCAGCCCACGGAGAACGGAGTCCTGGCTTGAATGACATACATGGTGATGGGGCTGTGGTTGTCAGGCCCGGGTCTCCAGGAGAGCTGGGCAGTGGTGTCTGTGATTTCATCTATTGTCACAGCCTCTGGGGGACCTGGAGGACCTGGGAAAGAGCAAGACCCCCAGAATTGGAGCAGTGTATTCAAACACCCAAGAAAAGGATCCACATACTTGAATGGGGCATTGACCCATTCATTTATTTACCCATTCACAGATTCATCACTTGTCAAATCCTTTTTGAACTCCTACTATGTGCTGGGAAATTTCTTGGGCTTGGAAACCACAGAGATGAATGAAACACAGTCCCTTCCTTCTAGAGGCCCACAGTTTAATATGAAAAACTAATAGGTAAACAAATAATTACAGTTGAATACTTAATGTTAATAGAGAGTATTGGGGTACCATAAGAGCCCACATTCATTAATTCGTTATCTATTTATAGGTTCCTACTATGGGTCAGACACTGTTATTTGAGGATATGGTAGTGAGAAAAGATAGATATTGCTCCTGATTTCATAAAGAGTATATAGTCTGCTGGAAATGGTTATTTCTACCACTGAGAATATAGATTTAAGCACAAATGGCTTTAAAACTTTGAAGGTTACAGTGTTGCTCTGCACATTCTGCTGCACTGTAATTACTAGCACTCTTTTCACCCCCAACCCTGCATCGCATATGAGCACACACTTGCGTGCAAGGGAACTGCTGTGAAAATGGCCGGTGCGCAAGAGTCAAGGCGCTCCCTTCTTCAAAGCAATTTCAAAATTGGGCTGGATTCTAAAGACCCTCATTTGTAGTTTCTGCAAGTCATACCTGTATTTTTCTACTTCTCTTCCGGATATTCATTGTTTCTGTCCATGTACTTAAACCATGGAAAGGGGAGGAAATCAGATTTAAATGAAGGCTTGAAACTAATAAAGAAATAGAGGGATGGAAAACAGCTGGCAGACAAAGACAAAATATCAGCAGAGCCAGAGCAAAGACCCGCAGCTATCCTACTTTCCAACATGAGAATCTCTTACCAGGCAGTTAAATGCATTTTTAACAAGGTACAATTGACCACCTCAGGAGGGAAGGTGATGGTGAGGGGACATAATGACAAACCTCGTGCCCATTAGACGGGCATAAGGAGATGTTCCTAGGAGGGATTTGCTAATCCCCAGTCTAGCAATCAAATGTACTACCCAAATACTATCGGGCCATGTCACAGGGACAGGGAAAAAAGAGACCTCTCACAGAGCAGTGCAAAGTTAACAGCAATTTCCTGAAGTTAGACTTTGTTCTAGGATTCACTCCTTCACCGTTTACGTGATGCCCTAAATTCTCTTTCCTTTTTTAAAAATCACTTTTATAGACCCACAGGTGAGACTAAATTTATCTTCTCCCTCCCACTCCTGAATGAAATGTCTGGAAATCTGTGTGCTGGAACTGATTAATTTTCCATGGTGACATTTCAGCATGTCAGTGTAATGTCACCTAGATAGAGCTGATGTAACCTTTGGTCTTGGGATCCCTTTTAACCAGATAAAGTCTCGAAGACAATATAATTTTTTTCACTAGTTTTCTCATCCTAGCATTCCCCACCATTTTTTTTTTTTTTTTTATGGATGCTGCACTGGTGTCCTTTAAAATCTAAGTACCACAAATAGAAAAGTGTTTCTCTCTGAACTCTTCAAAGAATTAAATCGATAGGAAATATCTGAGTCCACTGTTGGCCTCTCTGTAGGAAGAAAATGAAGGGTTGGTATGAATTTGGCCACTGGAGAGAGGATGGTACTTTCCTGGATTTGTTTGTTCTTTTTTTATCTTCCTGCCACCCTCTCCTACCGATGCATAGATATGACCTTACAGAATGTTTACCAACTTTGTTTTAGGGAAGTGGACTCCCTCTTTCAAAATGAAAAATGTACAAATGTTTGTCCTCTGAACAAAATGATAACAAACTCAGGGGCACGTAGAAGATTTTGTTTCAGGCAACAGCAAAGGGAAGATTAGTTTGATTCTGGGGTCTGCTTCTCCCTCAGGAAGGGTGGCCTTTCTGGCTGCCATTACAGTGCTATAGGTTAAATAGAATAGGCCTCAGAAAATCAAAGAATCTGGAGCCAAGACTCAAAGCTGCTATAGGTTTCAAATTTGAAACCTCTTTCAGGGTGCTGAAATACATTCCTGCCTCCCCCTCTGTAATGTGCATGAAAAGCTGCAAGGGCAGAGCCGAAGGAGATAAAATCAAAGATTATGGTTTTAAATGGCATATTAATTTATTGGCCTTATTAACTGATTAGACTAGATTTTCTTTTAGACTGCGTTTGCAAATTCCTCCTGGTATTTAATGTTATTTTCTGTGAAATGAAGTATACAATATCATTTAAGAACTTCAAGTATTACTGATTTAAATATTCATTAGTCTAATTTATTGGTGTTTTAACTGCTAATCTGAACATTATCCTAATTAAATAGAGGATAAATTTTCAGCAACAGAATTCTTTTGTCTCCAAGGGGCGGGCAGACCAGCCTGGTGTATTTTAAAATGGAAATAAACACATTTCTGTAAGTTATTCTGTGGGCAGATCTACCTCGGTTGGAAGTTTTTTCTCATTTCTAGCCCTTGTCTGCATTGTTACTGAACGTTTTTTTAAAGGCAATTTAAAGGGGAACAAAGCAGACACACTGGAATCGCTATTTTTCTTGAACCTCTCTTCACAATTAGTTTAAGTTGCTAACTCCCACACATTTCCCCCCCCTTACATCATGCCTAGAGGATATAGCAACACTCTTTATGGCTTCCAGTAATACCTTGTTCTCTGTGCGTGCAGATTAACCCTGCCTCCAATTCTCATACCCCAAATTTTTATTTTCTTGCATTCGAAGTTTTGCCATGCACTCTGCCAGCCGGCCAAATATGCCTGAACACCAACAGTTAGGGATTCTGATGAAGGAGATTCTAGCCAAGAGATTATTTTGATGTCTGGATTGGCCTCTATTTTAATGCCATAGAAAACCCCCGAGCATGCATAGGTTGGATTCTGGTATGCACACTGGTTTGTGAAGATTTTAATTTTCATTTAAAAATATTTCTTAAAAGTCCATTTACAGTTCCTTTGCCAACTGGTTTGGTGAGGCTTGGAATGTACTCAGCTGGTGTCGCTCAGCCAGGGGGGTCATAGCTCTTAGGTCCAAATTAGGTCATGCTGATAATATTCAAGAGAATCTCAAAAACGTTAGTATTCACATCAACTCTCAGCTCATTTACTGCATCCCAGGCAGTCAGGAAGTGTTCTCTCCCAAAACCCGATTTTAGGAACCGAACAGCACTGTGAAGTTTAGGGAAAAAAGGAAACTCAGGTAAACCTAATGATGATTTTACTTAAGCTGCTGTTATACCAGTGGCCTAGGATACTGATTCAGTTTAGCCCAGATGAAACATAAAAAGGGACAGTTTAATCCTTCTTTAAACTATCTGCTTTTGTTCACCTAAATTTGTTCTAGAAGGTCATATCAACTCCAATAGCTGTAATCGGGTACTCGATTTACTCAATTATCCTTTTAGTGTAAAGTTACTGGACGTGTTCAGTGCATTTTCTGACAACCCGCACTGAGGAACTGTATATGCACCAGAAACTTCTGTGGACTGTTAGCCACTGTTTACAATGTTCAGCTTCTGCCTGACTTTTTCCCATAATTCTAAACCACTGAGGTTTTTGGAACTCTGTGCCACAGTAGATACCGTGAAAATATTTCAAGAACAACAACAAAATCCAATACCTCTTACAATCAGGTCTGCGGCAGCAGATAGCCTGTCCACACTTGTTTGGACCATGCAGACATATTTCCCAGCATGCTTCAGTTGGATGTTTCGGATCATCAAATCACCAGCTGAATCCTGCTGATAAAGTAGGGGAAAGTGGCTACAATTACTTTTTAATGAGCTCTAAATATCATTATCACATGAAGGACACTGTGACTAATGGATTTATTTTACACTGGCTGATGAAAACATTAGTGATGCAAGCCATGGCCTATTAAAAATATGTGAGCCTGCCTGAGAGATAACAACACCAACATTTTCAGAACACATCTTCGACAACACCTCAGGTGTCTGGCTTCTCTGCGTCTCTGGAGCAGTTTGCCACCCACGCCAGAAGGACGTAAGTGACTTGCTACATAAGTACTACGCACTACGGTGGCTCTTCATCTAGTTTTGTGAGTTTCTTCAGAAATGCCCTCAGCCTATAGCCTTGGGTGGCACTCTAATACTTTAGAACTCTGTATTTGGAAAATGGAAGCAAGCCCACATTTGGAAGTATCTACATTTTATTGCACAACCATTTCTTATAGCCAGCATTTTTATTGCTCCCAAGTTTGAACTAAAGGATTAGGAAGACCAGATTCTCCAAGGAAATCTCACATCACCTAGTGTGGAACAGTGCTAATTTGTTTTCCAAATGCCAAATGCATGTTTGATTAGCAGATGAATAGGACTAATTACATCCTGGTTTGGATGTCTATGTGCCCCAGAAATATTTCTAGAGCATTCGCCAGCACAGTACTTTTAATAAATGTGAGGAGATGATTCCACAGGCTGTCACAAAGGCAGCATTTTACCTGAAAGAACACTGCTACACCTTGGAGTTTGGCTCATAGCCCTGTTAATCCAAAGTTTGGAGAATAGCTGCTTCAGGAAGAGACCACCCTAGAGGCCAGATTTGAAAAACTACACTTCATTCTAAACCCGTAATGGATGACGAGATAATTTAGGGTATATTGGCCCTCCTTCATTTTCCCATCCCAAACTACACAACAGGAAATTGACAGACTCTTCTGTCGCTATTTCTCCAATGACAATAGTAATGGATGATGTTTAATGGTATTTACTATATGACAGGCAGCTTCCAAGTGCTTTACCTACATTAAACTCACTAAATACTCACATGTCCTCTGAGGCAGGTATTCTTGTTATCCTTATTTTACAGATGAGGAAATTCCAGCACAAAGAGGTTAGGAGACTTGCCTAAAGTCACGTAGCTAGAAAATGGCAGAGCCTGGATTTGAACCCATTTAGTCCCTGTTCTTAACAGTAACACTAGACTAGAATCCAGAAAGACCATATCCTCATTCTATTTCAAAATTAATATGTACTTGGTTATCTCCATCGTTTCAGTACAGAGTGTCACATTCACAGGATAATGGAAGAGAGAGAATTGCCAATTAGAAATAGGATTAGAAGAGATGCCAAATCATGGAGTGAAGGAAGAGCTACCGTTTTGGTGCTTAGTTGTCTTGGGCTGATTCCTGCTGTGTGATTTCATCTAAATCTCTTAATCTCTCTTGGCCTTAATTTACTGACTTTCAAAAGACCTTTATTGACCTTCATGCTAGGTTATGAAAATCAAATGAGATTATCTGTGTATGTGAAAATCTTCTGAAAACTTGAAGCGTAGATTAACTCTAAACTGGTATTACTGACAGCCATGATCCATTTTCTTTGTGAAACAAACATGTCAAAGACGTTAAATCTAATTCAGGAAAAGCTATGGTATTTTAACCCAAAACGTCTTTTATTTGTAACACTTGGCTTCTAATCCAGATGCCACTGTTTACGGATCAAGTCTTATAATTGCTCAATAAAATGGGAAAATAATTGTTAACCTATTTGACAAGATTTCTGTGAGGATTAAGGAGCTACTACAGTCATCCTTTGGTAGACACAGGGGATTGGACTCAGGACCCACAGTACACTAAAATCCACACATACTCAAGTCCTGCAGTCAGCCCTGTGGAACCCGAGTATATGACAAGTCAGTCCTCCATATATGTGGGTTTCACATCCCATGAATATTGTATCTGCAATCTGAGTGTGGTAGAAAAAAACTCCACATATAAGTGGACCCATACAGCTCAAACCTGTGTTGTTCAAGGGTCAAGTGTATATAAGAAAGTACCTGATAAATGATTGGGCACTTTGTAAATATAAGGAATTATCACTATTATCATCATCATTATTAAGATTATTGATACTTTACGTAAGAAATTTCACATATGGGGACTTTGAATACAGGTTTAAATAAAAAAATATGCCCCAGGGGATGTGTGCAGGGAAGGTGGGAAGCCACATTGGCCTTAGGGAAATGCCTATAGCATCTCACTAATTCACTTTATTCATCAAGGGCTTAAATGTCAAAGAAACTTGTAGCCTGGATATTTCAGAGCACAGCAACCTATTAATAGAAAATTTTGATTTTGTGATTTAGAAGTACTGTAGTTATTTACACATTTGGACTGGATTTGTGTTTTTAAAGTAAAACTGAAACAAAGAAAAAAATAGAGTCAGGAGTGAGGTAAGAGTCTCATCAAAGCTGACCACAAAAACTTTCTCTTTCCCTTTGAAGTCATCCAGACCCAACTATTAACTAAGATCTACATTTTTTATGTTCCTACCAAAGAAAACAACAGCATCTGCTTATTTTCCACCACTGCAGTCTGTTTTGTTTCTCACAGAATACTCGGTGGGTATGGGGGGTATCAGAGGACAATGAAATAATAACTTTTATAAAACCTTAGTAGGTTAACTCTATACCAGGCATCATTTCCAGCATGCTGACTCAGCAAGTTGAAGCTGACATAGGCTTGACTTCAGAATTGCACTTGCTTATCTCTTCTATTGTCAAGTGCTGACTCCACAGACATTCATGATCCTAGTGGCTAATACACTTAGATCTCACATGCGGTTGTGCTGTCCTTAATTTTCTATGTATTTCTCAGCAGGAGTTGATTGGTGTTAGCACTCGTTTAACAGAGGAGACAGACATTTCCCATATGAAAGATGAATGTGAGCAGCTCTACGGACAGCTGTCTTTACAAAAGGTGGTCATCAGCGTTTGACTTCATTAGATGTCCCTGTTTCTGCCTTAGCCCTGGCACCATTCCGGCATAAAGGCTACATGTGTCTGAATGGTAGGACATCCACTTCGATTGGTCAGGCATCTGTTTTGATTGGTTGGTGCTTACGCCATTCTGAGATTTAGCATTTTTAATATCTCTCCTGCCCAAGTAATTGGTTTTAATGTGAGAACATTCTGCTTAATTTATGAAGAATGTTCTCGATTTGTACTTTCCTGTTATTACAATGTTACCCTTCCTTCCATTAATACCACCATTAAAGTTTATCAAGTACTTCTTTTGCGGTAGACATCGGGCTATGTACTTTCTTAGACCTCAGGATATTCAATATCTCCAATGTCTTTGTGAAGTAGTTAATATTTCTCTCACTTAGCCAAAGTTATTAAGCTGAACCATGTGAAAGACGTCCAGAATGGTTTATGATGGCAATTTCATCCAGCCTTTCTCAATCAGGGTCCCAAGAGATAATCCCTAGTGAACCCAGGCATCCACTGATGTAACGAATTAACTTCTTTCCTGTGCCATCTAAAGTTGTACCAGTCAGATACCACTCCTGGCACAGAATCGAGACAACAGTCACTGAAATTGTTTCGGGCGTTCTGTGACTCAACTGCAAAAACCCTGTTTGATAAAGGTAGTAAGAATGTAATGAACAGGGCTAGTACTGTAGTGGAAAATACGCTCTCACTATATCATATGGATGACTTTAGGCCACTTATTCTCAACATAAAGGGGGTGGACAGATTTTTATAGCAGCCTAGGAAGTGGGGTGAGCTTTTCAAGTCAGGGCCCCATTTTTATATTCTGCTCTGTTTTGGTTGGACTCCTTCATAAAAATGGCAGCCAGAGTCAATCTTTATTGTCAATGGGACCATAGAGCTGTGTTAGAGCAGAAAAAGATTTTTTGACAATGATTGTGATAGACACAAATTGTTTCCAGATTTAACCTCTTCTTGTTATGTGTTCAATGATAATACACAGTTATGGAAAGTAAGGTATTTTGAAAATCCAATCATTTTGAATTCAAATTACCTGGAGATAGTAAATAACCCAATCAGACTTTCAAATTCAAGAAAGAAAACCCTAAATTCACAATGATGAGCCTTCTACAAGGTCAAAGGGAATTTAATTAGCAACCTAAAAACAGAAGGAAACTATCCTTAAGCAATTTTCTTGACCAGATTCTAGGGTATATGATATGATACGTGACATAGAGTTTGGGATTTGAAGTTTTAAGCTGAGTTCCACAATTCAGTAGCTATGAGGCCAAGGCAAGTCATCCAATGCCTGTGAGCCTTAGTTTCTAATTCATACACAGGAATGAATAATTAACCTGTAGGATTGGTGCCAGTTAGAGAGCAGTCCTGCCATATAGGGTTGTTCAATGAGTGATGCCACATTTCTTGTGCGAAAAGGAGCAGGACTTAACCAAAAGTTTCTTTCCATAAGATTACTTGAACAAAATTCTAAAATAGTAACTTTAAATATATTGTTAAGTTGGTATAAATAAGTTAGTTTGAGTCAGTTTCGAGAAGTTCATTTGCATACTGTGTTTCCTGTGGATAGTCTGATATTAACACTTACCCCTCCAACTCTTTCAAAGTGGTCCCCATCTCTGTCAAAGTCTATCAGGTGTCCATTAAATGACCAAGTAAACACGATGTCTAGCGAGTGATCATGCGTTACCTGGCACGGCAAAACAATACTTTCTCCAACAGTGACATCCATACCGGAAGGGGGCACCATTACCCTTGTTGGATCTGGAGAGTTAAAAGAAAACAAGAACAACAACAAAGTCTGTGAGCTTGTGTGGAAATAAAATGTGGACTCCAAGAGCAGGATGAAATACTAAGTAATTTTGCTTTAATTTTTTCTGAGGCTGTGACCAGCGAACCTCAGTCATCTGGGAAGCTCAAACTTAGGCCAGGAGGTCATTTTTAATATGAAAAGATGAAAACACTCATTATATGAGCCTTCTCAGAGCAACAGAACTCAGCCAGGGAGCATGGAGGTGAGATCTCTAAAGATGCTCATGGAAGGGCTTACTTTCTGGCAGCCTGCTCTGAATTGCCTCTTTGAAAAGCTTTTCGTCTCTCTCCAGTTTTACTAGAAAGCTACATTTCAGCTGAGTGCAAACAGGAAAAATCCATGTTGATTTGAAGTTTGTTAGGCTCTTTTTTTCTATTGTAAAAGTAATAAATGTTTTAGCATAGGTAATTTAGGAAATACAGGAAAATTAAAAGAAGGAATAGAAAAACAAATCCTACCCAGATAAAACATCTACTTTCAGGGTGGTATAATTTCCCCCAGTCTTTTTGGTTCATAGTTCTTCAGTTGTTTTGTTTTATACCATTATAAAAATGAGACACACATGATTTTCCTTTTTCTCCTCAATATTGTATAGGCATGTTTATTCCTTTGTCAACATAATTTTATAATCTGCCTTAAGCTTACAGTTTTAACCATTTTGAAACTAGTTGGCATTTTAGCAAATTTTATTAGACATTTTTCTAATATTTACAATTAGAAATCATAAATAATGCTGTAATGAACATCACTGACAAAATGATATAGGTATATTACTTTTTTAAAATAAGGACCATCAACTAGCTTTAAAATTCACCCTTTACATTATAGTTTAAACTGGGAATAGAATGTGCTTGCTTAGCTGAGACAGTTTATGAACTCCAAAACTACATTCACACCCATAGTGCCTTATTTTTCTGCAACATGATTTCATAAACGGTGTCAGAGAGTACACAAGTGAGAAGCAGTTTGAATTCAATGTAAAGGCCATATACATGCCTAAAGAATAAAATTCTAAATTAGGCCATATTCCAGAAATTTCTATATACTAAACCAAACCGAGCCAATCAAACAATTACAAAGAAGACAAACCAAAACCAAACCAAATAATAAAAGAACACTGACTAATCCTCTCCCGTAGTCATGGGATTGCATTTCAGGCTGTGAGGTATATAAATATTTATTCAGGGAACCTCTTGGATTAAAATATCCGCTGGGAATTTTGAAATTGTATCTGATAGGAGAATTTTTGTGAGTCTTACTTACTGATAACCCACGCTAAAATGTCCTCTTTAAAGAGAGTATTTAAAACATTTTTCTATCCTTTTATCCAACTACAGAAAGAAAATCTCTCAGTTAGAAAAGGGAAATCTCTGTTCTAAATAGGTTATAATCTAGTAGTGGGATATACTTTTGCTGTTTTCTAAAAAATAGGAAAAGATCATAAGTAGATTAATGTGCTTTTAGTCACTGTTAAATGAGTGATGTCCATGAAATGAGAAGTGAACAACGGGTACTGCTAGCAAAGAGGTAATGGGATAGAAAACCCCTGATTTAAAAGACTGAGGCTTTTGAGGGCTACATAATAAAAATCTGCTATATTGATTCACTTACCATGAGGAAAAGAGGTAAGTACAAATCTCACTCTAAGCAAACATCAAGGAATAGCCCCGTTTTGACTTAACATGTCATTTGACATTTTTTAATTTACATTTTCCTCAAGAAAAAATGAAGACTGAAACAGATCCCAGGCTAAAATGATATACCTCTATGGGTTTTATTTGATAAAGATGTTGCCTAATTCTACTTTAAATAGCTGCCCACTGATTCTGCAATTTAGATTTTTCATTTTAATTCATTTATTTCTTGATTTATCCACCAAGCATGGATTGTGCTTACATGGATAACACATATAACAGAGGCTGAAGGAATAAGAACATTCATAATAACTGAGTCCCTTAGCACTATTAAGCACTTTACATGGATTATTTCATTTATTCCTAACCAATAGGTACTATTATCATCCCTATTTAACAAATGAGCAGACTGATGTCTAAGAGTCATTAAGATATGGTCTGTTGTGTGATTCTGCCTTTCTTTTCACTGAAAACATGATGTCCACACGCAAATCATGCAGAGAATAAGTCTAAGGGCATAATATAGCAATTTGCACTCTTGATTATGTGTAGTCAACTGAAGATATTCAAATGCAGAAGGAACTCAAAGAATTTCCGCCATGGGGTGCAGATGGTTGCAGAGGGCTTCATTGCATGTGTAATGAATTTACTGCCTTAGACAGGTAACAAGCAGTGATGATTTTATGCCTAAAATGCTGGTTCTAGCTCTAAGCCTACACATCAGACTTATGAGTGTGGAGTCAAATGTCCAGGCTCCAGTCCCTAAAACTGTCTTGTCTCCCTATCTCCTGACAACTTTTGGGCAAGCAGCAAGGAGTTGGCACATACCCCAAAGCATAGAGCCATTTGAAATTCTGGCTTACGTTTCTGAATGACATTTCTTTCCTAAAGAAACGTTCACCTCTTTATGCACATGTACGGATCTGGGACAGATTTTTATTATTGGTAAACTTAGCTGTCTTTTAACCAAGGACCAGAGAAGTTCCCTGAATCAAGGATTATGTTGGTATAGTTGTTGTGCTGACAGCTGCTGATTCATTAACTCAGCACTTGTCGCCGATTCATGTTCTGAGCCTTAAAGTAGCAAGAATCAATGCAACGTCATGCACTGTACACATACCAGAGAGGTCTCCTAGGGACAAGAAAAGATTAAACTAAAGAGGTTCAAAATCTCATTAGCAACTTGGTTTTCTCAAAGTGTATGTTTGTTCAGTACTGTTGTTTTCTATGTTGTGAATTTTGATGCTTTTTACTTGATTAATTTCCTAAAATTTGAATACAAACCCTGTATACAAACAAACAGATGGCTTCCTGCAAAACAAACTGTCTCCTCTCCTTTGGTTTTAATTCATCAAGATCAGGAAGAACCTATATTTATGACTTCTGTTCTGAAGAGTCACTTCAGCTATTGTTCTGTGCATAGAACTCTCAAAGGCAATTAGAACTCAAGATGTGAACTGATGGCTGGATTTGGATGTAATTAAATAGCAACAATAAATAGGACCAACAACATCCCTAAACTTTCCTACTTGTGGTTGGTTCATATTGTGTAGAATGATAAATGCTGAACTCCAGAGGACTGATGCTTAAAAAAATACATATTTACCAAGTGCTTAATTCTCCTAGAGTAAAAAGAAAATTCTTTTACTTTCTACAGTGTTTTCTATAATGTATAAATGACAAAAGGTAAACTAACTGCTTTGTTCTAAGGATTATAACCATGAGGAAGAGTTAATTATTAACCATTATTATTAATAATATTAACTACTCAGTTAATAATCAGATCCACAATTAGATGTATAAATTACAACACTTATCCAAGCCTTATTACATTCTCACTTTCACTGTTGGTGGAAAGACTTTCTGATTTATAGCTTTTATTATCTCTAAAAAGAAGTGTTTTGGGGTCCATTGGATAAGGATTCTATTTTTTAAAACACTACACTGTTTTATAATTTGTATTTTTTGACAGGGCCTTGTTCTGTTGCCCAAGCTGGAGTGCAACAGCATGATCAAAGCTCACCATAACTTCAAATTCTTGGGCTCAAGCAATCCTCCCATCAAGATAGGACTAGAGGCATGCAACACCACATCCAGCTAGTATTTTATTTTATTTTATTTTTATTTTTGAGATGGGGTCTCATTCTGTCCCTGAGGTTGGAGTGCACAGGCACAGTCTTGGCTCACTGCAACCTCCCTATCTCAGGTTCAAACGATCCTCCCACCTCAACTTCCTGAGTAGCTGAGACCACAGGTGCACACCACCATGCCCAGCTAATTCTTTTTTTTTTTTTGTATTCTTGGTAGAGACAGGGTTTTTGCCATGTTGCTCCCGCTGGTCTTGAGCTCCTGAGTTCAGGCAATCTGCCTGCCTCACCCTCCCAAAGTGCTAGGATTACAGGCATGAGCCACTGGTGCCTGGCTAATGTTTTATTATTATTATTTTTTATAGACACAGGGTCTTGCTTCTCTGCTCAGGTCGGTCTCAAACTCCTGGCCTCAAGAGATCCTCCCACCTTGGCCTCCCAAAATGCTGGGATTACAGGCATGAGCCACCATACCTGGCTGATAGTTCTTATTATCTGCAAAAATAAGTGCTTTTCGGTCCACAGGATAAGAATTCCATTTCAATGTTGCTTTCCTGATACCCTACCAATCCTTCCATTTTTAGTTTATAATTTATCTTACAGTGCCAAGATATTCACTTGGTGCCTATCAGGATAGTATTTAATGTGTGTTTTAGTCATCTTCATTCGTGGAAGGAGACACATCCCTTTTGCTAACAAATTTCTTGACTGTAATGGTTTTGATGATGCCTTTCGGTAGAGTTGTATCTTTTTTCCTTAAATTAGTTTTTATAGGGACAATTTAAAAGTGGGATTCTTCAAAGGCCTGGAACTAGTCAAAGAGCAGACAGCAAGCAAACCTCAAATGACACAAGGGGACTGGTCAGAGAATTATTTTTAATAATATTTAAATGCCACAGCAAAGACTGTTGATTAATGATGACAATAACCCTGAGGTAGCATCTCTAGGGATAAATTTCAACATTATATAGTTGGTACCATTTTTTCAATAAAAATCAGTGCAAGATAAACTGTATCAATTCTGCATAAAACACACACCTAAAAGGCACACCCTAAACATTAGATGAGAATCAAAACTCACAGTGATTTCAAGTGGGACCAACCTTTTCACCTAGGCAAACTTTAATAGGGATAAAGGCAAAAAACCACACTTAAAAAATCGGCTACTAGGTACATGCTGGGGGATTGGCAGCTCACATGGATAATACCTGAGCATTTCAGTGCTCATGGAGTCCGTGCAGCTGCCAAAGAAAGGGAATGCAATCTTAGGTTACATTAATAACACATGATGTTCCAATTTAGGGAGGTAATAGTCTGGTTGTATTTTGCATTAGACCACAGCTTACCAGGAACATGTTTTGGATTCATTGCATTGATACATTAGTATACCTGAGTTAGAGAAAGATATAATAATTCCATAATAGCTAAAATAACTGAAAGTGTTTGGCATGAGAAAGGTAAATTAGGAGAGACGTGACAATAGTTCTCAAATATGTGAAGGGCTTATAGGCAGAAGATAAGCTAAGGTTATTTTGCATTGCCCCAAAGTAGAAAGCAAAGAGTAACTACAAACAGGCATATTTTGGCTCTGTAGAAGGAAGAACTTTCTACTATTTTGACCTTTCCAACAGGGAAATAGGCTGCCACAGAAGAACATAAATCTCCATTTCTGGAGGTATTCAGGTGGAGGTGGGCACCCTCAGAGAGGGGATGCCAGGTTCTGCTAATGGCCAGCCAGGCTGGAAAAAGCCTACTGTCTTGAAGAGCCCATGAATCCGAGCCACCTCCCGACATTCCCTTCCTGGCCACCCTGTTCACTGGTGATCCTATCCCTCCATGAAGCTCATCTGAATTAACTGTTCTTTTTTCTTCAACATTAAGCTAGTGCGTTGTTGTGCAAAATCATTTATCTGTTTTACACATGTCCTGCTTCTCCCCCTGTAACTGATCAGCTTTCTGGGAGTCAGGGACTAGATCTTACACTTTTGTAAGCCCCTGGTGCCTAGTTCTGTTCCTACTCATGAGAGTTGGTTAAAGATAAGTTATGGAAGATCTGTGAGTGGCCCTGTTGGAGACTGATGAAAATAAGGTCTTAAATCTTGAAGTACTGTAAATCAGGAAGCTATAGTAAATATTTCTTATTATTTACTCTGACTTATGTCGAATACGGAATTTTAAAAAGGAGCCACTTGAAGGTTAACTCAGCACTCACCATGCAAGCACTGGCCCTTCATCTGTGTTTATTACTGAATTTGCTTATAAGGCCACATTTTGTACTTTTTTCTTGATTTTAAAAAGTAATTTATTTTGAAATAATTTCAAACTTATAGGAAGTTTGCCAGAAAAGTACAAAGAACTCTTTCACCTTCACATAGACTCCTCAGTAGCTAATATTTTACTGTATTTGCTTATTTTCTTCTCCCCCATATACATACACATATGTGTGTGTGTGTGTGTGTATACACATCCACACACCTCTTCTCCCTACCATATACACACAAATATACACACACACACACACAGACACACACATATACATATATACACATATATACATGGTGTTTGCCTGGCTTCTCCATCTTATTCTTACCATTTACACCCTTGTAAATAATGAGTATTTTGGCTGGCTGCGGTGGCTCATGCCTGTAATCCCAGCATTTTGGGAGGCCGAGGCGGGCAGATCACTTGAGGCCAGGAGTTCCAGACCAGCCTGGCCAACATGGTTAAATCCTGCCTTTACTAAAAAAAATACAAAAATTAGTTGAGTGTGGTGCACTTGTAGGCCCAGCTACTCAGGAGGCTGAGGCAAGAGAATCTCTTGAACTCTGGAGGTGGAGGTTGCAGTGTTGTACCACTCCACTCCAGCCTGGGCAACAGAGTGAGACTCTGTCTTGAAAAGAATAATAAACTAAAATAAATAAATAAATAAATAATGAGTACTTTGTGGGGAGGTATTCCAAGATTACACCAGTACCTGATGGTCATCAGACTTGTACCCACCAGCCTTAGAATCCATTGATGACTCCTGCCTGAATTAACGACTTTTATGATGGTTGTCAAATGGTGATTCTCCATTGCTATCTTTCCTTCTACATATATCAGCTGACATTCTACTCTAAGGAAGAGTGTTCCCCTTTCCCCCATTTATTTATATACTTACTTACATTAGGATAAATTCATGGCTTATTTTGACAGGTGGTAATACATTACTATCATTATTTACACTGATGCTCAAATTGTCCCCATTTTGACCAATGGGAGTCCTTTTAAGTTGGGCTCTTTGTATGTTTTACACTTTACTATTATTCATTAAGTGTTTCTTTACTTTCTGGTCCAGTAAGGTTCACGTTATACTTTTATCCTGCAATAGTACTAGAATCAGTCATTTCGTCAGGGAGCTCTGGTTCTTTTTAGGTGGAGGATACTTTGAGAAACCAAGAGGTGGAGACCTGATGTGCTTATTGTTACTAAGGGTCATTGATCCTAGGCCCTCTCAGCAACAGAGTTGGGAAATATCTGTGTGGGTATACATGTATAATACCTACACATCTATAAGTATTTCTATATCTTGTCCTGAAAACATTTCCTAATTTGCTTAATCAACTTACATTTTGTTCAGTATAACCAATCTGCCAACCTTGCCAGGTGTCTCCTCTGCCCACCACCTCTATACCCACCCACAACCATGTCTCCATACAGCTCTGCAACCCACTTCACCATTCTGCATCCTCACTCACTGTGATTACTCTTCTGTGCCAGACAGGAAAGGAAAGGTTGCTCAGATTACTTTAGTACTTAAAATGTAAATATTTAAAATGAATACTCCACAGAACAATAAAATAAAAAAGATGGCGAACGCTAATTCTAGAGCATATGCCATTTAAAAATTAAAGTTTTATGCTACTTATAAAAAGAAGAACGAATAAAGCAAATGTATCAGTTCCCTAAAATTTAAACACTGAGTTTCTGCATTTCACACCAGGGAGAAAATCTGAATTAATACTTTCATAAAAAACCTTTTGTCAGGAGCAAGGCATTACTTAAAATTATATTTAGTTTTTAGAGAATAATTCATCCTTAAATGAGAGAAATATTGATTAATTTTATAATTACTATTCTCTGCTGGGTCATTAGGATCTACATTTTGAAGCAGCTATCAAAACAAACAAATGGAAAAACCACAGTTTCCAGTTTGTTCTATTCCTCCTGAGTTACTTTTCAGAAACAAATCCATTCTGTTAGGAAGGTAAGGAGGGAAGTAGGAAATGATGGATGGGGTCGGTGAGGTTATCCTTGAGAAATCTACATATACTTAGCTAAAAGTCCTTTTCAGGTGGCTCCGTTATTGCTACTTTTGAAGGTTCCATTTGTTCTATTTGCTGATTGTCTCTTATGGTGGCAGACTTCCTCAAGGTCTTTGTAATTTTGGTTTGGGAGTTCATCTTATAAGTGAAGTTTTTTCTTCCTCATGAGCACCCACTTCTCCCTGTTGTGTGTCTGTAAAGGCCTGAATCAGGTTATGTGAAAAATTTCTGGTTTGCACTTCACAGCATAGCAAAATAAAGGGCATTGCACCCAATACTGTACAGGTCTGACTCTTTTGGGGGTGGCCTTGTTGCCCATTCTGGCCACACGTAAATGTCCTTTAAAGGTCTCAAATCTGGGTAGAATTTTTTTTTGTCTGCCCCAGGTTCCTGGAAGGGAGCTCAGCTCCAAGTCCTGATTTTAGGGATAAGCTTTAAATGCTGAAATACCCTGATGAAATAAAATCTGTTCAGGTTATCATCACTCACATAATATCAGACATCTATATATGTAGTTTGTTCCTGTCTACTTTGCTTACAATTTTGCTCTTTGGAAAATCCTTTACACATTTGATCTCTTTTAGACACATTTACTTTTCGCTAAGATTTGTTTTCCATTGAGGAACTATGCCTGTGAATTGAGAATTTTTACGATTTTAAAACATAGGCTAGTTCTCTCAATAGCACCCTTATTTATCTTGCTTCTCTTTTTGTTAACATAATTAAAATATGACTTTGCTTTAACAAGAAGGGAAGAGGAACCAATTGGAAAAAGAACAATAAATGTATTTTGGCCAAAGACAAGTAAGTCTGCCCTTTTAGGTGGCAGAAGAAAACACAGCACTAGTATAGGGCACTTTCACAAGTCAAGGTTTTTAATCGATTCGTACCAAGAAGCACTGCCACATAGTATTGTGACCTGGTTCTTGGAACAACGTATACAACTTGACAAATGACATCAGAGAAAAACACAAGGCAAATTTTGACCCCAGTAAGCGTGAGCACAAACTGGAGCCTTCTGTAAAGCAATTTACAAATCGCCCCTGAGCGGAATGCTTACCGATCTATTTTCAAGGACTGGGGGAAAATCACAAAGCAGAGCTGTTTAATAAGCTTGACTGCCACAAATGGAAACTGCTATGCACAAGCCAATTGAGGGTGGCCAAGTGTAGGTACTTGGGAAACATGCAGCCAAGTGGTAATCACATTTATTAGATTTGCCTGGTCAAAATGTGTAGCATAAAGCACCTATTTAATTATGAAGACTGTTCTAATGATGCTCAAATGCTCTTGGTTGCCTCCCAAGTCTCTAACTTGGTTACAACTATTAATAAGGAGATTTTTGTTTGTTTGTTTTTAATAAAAGCAAGACATAATCTGTCTTAAAGTCATTCACGGTCAACTTGTTTGTTTTTATTTTTACCCATCACCAGGGAAAGCAAACCTCCTGGGTTTGGATTCGTACTGTGTTTCAGTAGCAGGGTTTCTCATCTGGGATGTCTTTCTAAATGCAAAGAATTTTCTGCAGGTGCCTAAGCTTCCACTATGAATAAGAATACTTCCTCAAGCAACATAGCAAGTAATAACAGAAGAGGGAAGGGGGAAATATGTTAAATTTGCCCTCTCACATTTTCTTTTTGAAGCTTTCTTTATGATTTGAAAGAAAGGACAATCTGAAAGGACTAGGAAAAGGCTATTCTCAATGACAAATTAAATACATTGTATCTTCGAATCAAGGTATAATTAAAATCACTCTATGTCGTGCCTTTGACTGTGATGGAAGACAAAAAAGAATCATAAATGGGAACCACAGATATCTTTTACCCACGGAGAAACATTTTCATCAAATAATAATTAGAATGTTTTCTGTTTATTTCAGTGACTGCACATAAGTAACTCTCCCTTATGACTCACTGAGCAAAAGAGCCCCCCCAAAATCCCATTAGTATCAGTGAAATACAGTAAATTTCATCACAGTCAATGCGTAAAATGGCATAATCAGATCTTTGCTGATTAAAGGAATGTGTTATTGCATCTGCTGGGCATTGGGCTGCATCTACTGATAAAAAGTAAGTGAATATTTACTTAAACTATGAAAGAAAGGAAATGTACACCTTGAGGCAAGGACAATGAATTCCAAAGACAATGCCTTCCATTGTGATTACATGCAAAGGAACAACCAAGTGCCCATTCACACACAGTGCAATGTGGGGAAGGATTACTATTCTGGACAGCAGATGGTGCTGAAACCTCAGAAGAAGGAGAGTGTCCCTCTTTTTCTGTTTAACCTGCTCCTGTCAGCAATTTTCTACATGTTTTCAGATGCCTCTGTTTAAGGACTGCATCTTGGGAAAAAAGCAATAATTCGCATATTCTAAAGCAGTACTTCTTTGTTTGCTTATAGATTTGAGATGAGGTCACCAAGAAGCATATGAAGCTTAAAATAGAAGGTATTAATATGTTGGTAGACAATATTAGCTACCCTCTATTTGATGTAGGTAGGATTGATTTACAATGCTTTCTGCAAAACAAAACCTTAAACAATCCTCCCTCCCCCACCCCCAATAGTCTGGTCCACCACTGACTAGTTTGTTTGAGGACTTGTCTGTAATTCTAAGTGAGCTTTTTCCTGAAACCCTTCAGAATGGGCAACTATTAATAGATCTTAGGTCCCCTGCAATTGTTGAAATGCCCCCTTTGTGTGCAGCTAGGTAAGGCATTATGAGTTTAACTAAAAGAGACTCTTCTTCCTGCTGCATTGCTTGCTTCATAGTGAGATCTATATACACATTCAATGAAATTTAAAGGAGGGAGAATGAAAATCTGAAGAGCCCCGAATTAAGACTTTGTTACTGTTTTTCATTTCGGAGAGAAAGAGGCAAATCATTGGAAAACTCACTCTTGTAAGGAAGAACTACTCTCTGGAGCAGGTTTGAGGGTCACTGCACATTTAGTTCAACCTTCCACACTAGAGATAGGGAAACTTTTCTCTCTATTGAGAGCTGCTGACCCAAAGGGGAAAAAAAAAAATCAATCGAGGGTCACGGAAGTATAAAGCAACTTAATTTAGTTTATTTTCAGAGAGATGTTTACAACTTTTCATGTCTTTCAAATTAGGTACAGGGAACATAAAATTTAAAGATACATCAAATAATTTAAAAGTTAGATCTAATCTAATATAAAGGATAATGGAGCTGGAAAGAATGCTAAAGCCAAGAGGCAAGGAAAAGGAGATGAAAATGCAGAGAAACAGAGCAAGACAGACAAGCAGAGAGCAACAGAATCCTCCACTCCACAAAGACATCACATGCTAATAAATGACATTCACACCAAGTGGAGTAGACAGAGCCAGAAAAGAATTTTTAGAAAGTGAAAAGGCAGTCTTTTGTGGAGCACCATTCCATCTTTTGGTTTTTATGATATTAAAATAGAAACCCTTTGTTGGGTAAGCTCTATCTTTGTAATTACAGTCATCTGCAGATAAGCTGTATCTTGCCACTTCCAACTAAAGGGTGCCTGAAATTTAAGTCAGCGTTCTGATGTGACCCAAAGTCCCACATTTTCCAAATCCACATTTACTGTTCTCTAAAATGACAAGTAGGCTTTGCCATAGTGATAAGTGAAGCACTCTAGTACTACTACAGACTGAAAATATTGAGAAACGGTCAGCATTAAAAATTGGCAGGATACTTCAGAAAGAGATTAAGGGCAGAAAGAGAAATAGATTTTTGGCTAGGTCTTGGTTAGTTAAAAAACATTAATGACTTCGTCATTCCACAAACATGTTAGTTACTTGAATTAAAACAAACAAAACCCCTAGGTAAGTGTGTGTGTGTGTGTGTGTGTGTGTGTGTGTATACATTTAAATGTCTGTTCCTCAATAAAATTTGTTAAAGTTTACAGGAATGTATTCACTTCCTAGATTATCCATTGGAATCTAATAGCTCAGTATTGGTAGGAAAGATAGTGAGGCAAGACCCAAGCCTAGGTTACAACAAATAGGTACACATTATTTGTATGAAACATGCCAACTCCCTAGGATGTGTCTCTGGGCTGCAATGCAAAAGAGCGAACAGAGTTTGCAAACTGCTGCAGCATAGAATAAACCAATATTCACAGAGAGACACATAAGAAAAATCATTCATTTACTCAAAAAGGCAAGATGTGCAAGGCATATGGTCCTTTGCATTTGTAGATCATTCCATAGTTTACAAAACCACTTCTTATCCATCATATACTTGCTTTCCACAGAAAGGTTATCTTGCATTTGGTTACCATACCAGGACCTGACACTTTTTACAACCCCAGAGGGCACTTTTCATGCAGGATGCAATGTTCACTTGGGCAACGTGGCAGCCAATAGGATACCCTGCCATTTTCCCATGGCAGGAGCTCCCAAACAATGCTGGAGCACCAGTAATAAGCAGGACTCTCAGTTCACTGGAAATCAGCCCAGGTCTAGAGCTCATCTCACAAACAGTTACTGGATGTTATTTCTCAGGGAGTAAAAGACTTTCTCTTACTGACTCTCTGATACTAACCTAGGTTTTGCTAAAAATGTCATCATGATGAAATATATAAAACACTCAATTTAGTGTCTAAAAGCCTAGTTTCTAGGTTTGGCCATACAGCACTGATTTGGCATGAAACCACCAGCAAGCCATTCGACGTCTCTGAGCTGTAGTTTTCTTATCTATAATTTGGAGGAGATGGTATTTGGCATCCCAGGATGACTATGAAATTCAAAATGAGTTAACGGATTTTAATGTGCTTCATAAAACATAAAGAGCTACAGAGTATGAGATACTATTATTACCATTACTATTGATGCCAAAGATTTGCATGGGGAAGAAAGGAAAAAGAGACACTTATTTTGAGAGTAAGAAGAGGGTGATGTTCTAAGGGAACAAGCTCACTGCAGTAAGTCATAGTTCCAAGGCAGCTGTTGGCTGCTTAATAAAAGCCAGTGGAGATGACAAAGTAATTTCTGGTTCAAGCATGAATGCTCAAGTACAGGAGTTTATGTTCGATTGCCAGATGCTTCAAGCTAGCAGCTAAATCCAAAGACACCAAAGACACTTCATGCGCCAATGGTAATCTGGCTTCTCAAGTCAGAGGACTGCATAAATGCACATTCCAAAAGGAAAAGAAGTCACTGAAAAATTACCCAGAGGATTAATTGTGAAACTGATGAGAAAGGTGGCAAATTCAGAATCATTAAACCACAGGTTTGAAAAGGAGGTAAAACATGGAGAAAGAAAATGCAGCATCTATAGGATTGCATGATTTAAAAAAAGATTATTCTCTGTTTGATAAGGATAAAGATGACCACTCACCTTGGTGCTAGAAGAGGTTACTTTAACTTGGGACTTCTGGACATCTGTCAGCCCATTGCATTTCAACAGAAGATTTAATGTATGTGTTTAAAAGAAATTGTTAAAATGTCTACCTTTATTACTCCCACCGAAAGCTAAGATTGTACTATATTTATCAAGTTGTTTAGGGATGTATTGACCAAACATTCTCCCTTTTGTTTTGTGATTATCTGATAGGTAATTTTTATGAGGAGAAAAATAACTGACAGAAAACAAGTAGATTTCCTACTGATGCCTAGTTCCTGTGGACTGGAATTTCCATTTCAAGTTCTTAGGCAATGGTGGTTACATCACCAGTGTTGAGCACCATCACTCTCATCATCACTGCAGCTTATATACAGAAAGTGTTTACCATGTGTCAGGATCTGTACTACATGGTTGCCTTTATGACCTCACTAAAATATAAGCATGTGAAAGCAGAGAACATGCCTCTCTAATTCTGCATACTTTCTACATAGCACAGTTACTGACACATAATACGTGCTCAGTAAATATCTGCAGAGTGAATGGATCACTGGCAGCTACATTTCACAACCCTATGATATAGGCAT
Organism: Hylobates moloch; assembly: GCF_009828535.3. NCBI lineage: Eukaryota > Metazoa > Chordata > Mammalia > Primates > Hylobatidae > Hylobates > Hylobates moloch. The sequence goes on along the minus strand of NW_026652279.1, from coordinate 20,107,257 downwards.
CATCATTATCATCACTGAATAGACAAAGTACCTGAGGCTCACTTAGGGAGGTTAAATGTATTCTCTGAGGCCACAGACCTAGTTAGAAGGAGAAAACAGGTATCGGACCCAGATATGGTTGGCTCAAAAGCCCTATGAGTTACTGATTTCCATTCCAATATCGCTACAGCTCATTGCTTACTTTAATTCACTGTGAAATAGGTGTTTGGGTGGCTGACAATGTTTAGGTATAAAGGAGCTTTGCCTAATTCTCTTTTTATTCTGATAGAACGTGACATGATATGTTGGAATCAGAGATACTTGCAGAAGTCAAGACATAAAAAGCAGAAGGAAAAAATGGGAATCTGACTAAGCACAGTGTTATGAGGTAAGAAAAGGATCCAAGAGAAGAATGGCAAGAAGCATCTCTGAGAAAGCCAAAAAGGAATCATTAGATTTTACTGGCAAATGCTCCCAAACATAGTAATGTCTTGGTTATTTATGGAGCCCAGCTTCATAAATGAAGGCTCAGCCCTAGAGGAGGCAAAAATATGTGGATTTAAAACATTTCCAAGTTTTGAAAACACTCATTCTATATTCATTCTATATTTTATTATAAGATGTATATTATATATTCATTACATACTGGAAAATTAGACTCCTTGAACAGTTTAGCTTTGGGATTAAAAATGTGAACACTGAAGCCAGACTTCCTGAGTTTCTATTTTAATTCTACCACTTCCTGACTGTATTGACAAGTTGCTTATTTTCTCAGTACCTCAGATGCCCCAGATTTAATGGGAATTAATAATGGCAATAATAATGTATTCCTCATACTTTGAGGATTAAATGAGTGAATTAATACAAAGGTTTTTTTTTTTTTTTTTTAGATGGGGTTTCGCTCTTGTTGCCCGGGCTGGAGTGCAATGGCACAGTTTTGACTCACTGCAACTTCTGCCTCCCAGTTTCAAGCAATTCTCTCGCCTCAGCTTCCTGAGTAGCTGGGATTACAGGCATGCACCACCATGCCTGGCTAATTTTGTATTTTTAGTAGAGATGGGGTTTTACCATGTTGGCCAGGCTGATCTCGAACTCCTGACCTCAGGTGATCTAACCGCCTCTACCTCCCAAAGTGCTGGGATTACAGGCGTTAGGCACAGCGCCCAGCCAATATAAAGTTTTAAGAATAGAAGTCTGGCCAACATAGTGAAACCCTGTCTCTACCAAAAATACAAAAAATTAGCTGGGTGTGGTGGTGTGCATCTGTAATCCCAGCTACTTGGGAGGTTAAGGTAGGAGAGTTGCGTGAACCCAGGAGGCGGAGGTTGCAGTGAGCCGAGATCGCGCCATTGCACTCCAGCCCAGGCGACAGTGTGAGACTGTGTCTCAAAAACAAAAACAAAAAACCAAACCAAACAAACAAACAAGAATAGAGCTTGCTACATAAAAAGTGCTCAAAAAATGCTAGCGATTACTAAAAATGTGACAGAAACAAAGATGCCTCCACGTTTACCTCAGAGTAAATGCCAAAATCCTTGCAAAGGTCAAGAATGCCCTACAGGATCTCAACTGATATTTTGTCGAATACAGACATCTTAAGTAAAAGAACCTCTTCCAGGTGTAAAAATAGATGCCTGTACCATGCAGATCCAAATGAAAACCAGCTATCTAGATTCTTGTGGTGAGGGGGTACAGATTCTAGACAGAAAGCTGCTCTTACAGACTGGAAGTAGCTAAGAAACTGAGTTCTGAAGTCAGAAAAATCTGGATGCAAATTTTAGCTCTGCCCCTTACTAGTTGACTGATTGTGGGAAAGTTATTTGACTTGTAAGTCAGTTAATTTGTTTCTTAACTTGTAATATTCCTGTGGTTGCATATAATATGATGAATGCTTTAAGTGTTTGAATAAAGATATCATCATCATCCTCATCCTCATCGTCATCATCACTGCCATCATCACCATCATCATCATTGAAGTCTCTTGTGCCTGGGTCTGTTTTAAGTGCAGGAAGTTTCAGAGAAAGATAACTTCCCCAAACATGCAGAGATTGGGGCGGGGGAGAGTAAAATTTAGTTAGAGGAAAATGCTCATATGAATCTCCAAAGAAATATTGTGCACCTCTAAGTCATGACAAAATGTGCCTCGACTTTACAAGGAAGCTAAAGAAGAAACAAAAATGACAGCTACTAAAACTGGTAACAAATGCTCAAAACGATCTGTTGCTAGTGAAAGTATCATAAGGAAATTATCATTGTACATAGACATTTCTTTGCCACAACAGTGTACAAACATCCAGGTAAGTAACACAGGTGCTTTCTTGCTCATTTGCCAGGGCAACACACAAAGTTTGAAGATGATCCCTAGAAAGACATCAAGTCAAGGGATTATCATGCTTGTTGTATCCACATTTCAGGACCTCCATTAACTCTCTGAACATCATCAGACACTGTGAAAAATGCTGAAGACAGGACAATATGACCCTGAGCTGAGAAGATTAATAACCGGTGAATAACTAAACTAGCTCACTGATAGTTTGCTATGCTGATTTCTACAGCTATCTTAATGGATTATTGGAGTAGTTTATGGGGCATAGCCAAAAATATACTTTATTGAGGGACATGAAAGGTCTGAGAAAAGCTTAGCTGAGAAGTATCTGACTTTAAAGAACACAGAATCTTTTTAAAGCTTTTTTTTTCCCCACTTGTCTTTTATAATTCTCCTGAGGCTAGAAATCGTACAAGGACTAAGGGTTGCTTCTGGGAGCATCAGCGCAAATGCCCACATACAGTGTAAGATTGCTTACCTCACAGGGTCACCTGAGGCATGCTGCATGACTTTGTAGAAGTGATAAATGTGAGAGGATGGGGTAGCAAACTTCAGAGGAGCAATTCTTTCTTCAATAGGAGTATGTGGAATTTACCAGTAGTGGAGATCTGCATTTCAATATGAGGGTGTACTTACATGATGCTGAACATAGATTTAGAATGCTTATCATGTTAGTGGCTAGGTGTCACTCACACTCAATCCCTGTTTCTTTTACAAGTTTATTCTAAATGAAATGGAATGGAAACTAACCATACTAAAAGCTCATGGTTGTATAGATGACCTGACACCACTGGGAAGGTGAACGACATAGGTCTTAATTTCACAGGGCCCCCCTTGTCCATGCTGTTTGGCTATATAGTACATAATTTATAAACTTGGATGATTTTACAAGGATTGAATGTTAACGAAATAACAAAAATAATCACTACAATTATGTGTCAGGCATTGTGCTGGCTTCCTTAAATTATCCATTTCTTCGTCACAATGATCCTTTTAGAGTCCTAGGAACTTTCTACAACTTTTTAAAACAGTAGTACAAGGATTTTTTTTTTTTTTTAATGGCATAAGTCTATAAAGACAGAGAGAATGGTTGGGAGGTATTACTATTAAAATACTGGGAAGCAACTGGATGATTAGCAGATAATGAACCCTGAATCCTAAATTGGCAGTGGGGAAAGACAAGAAACAGTCTGACTTATTCTATAGAAAAATGCCCAAAGTATCACTGGAAGTCAGGTAACAGAGCACTGGAGGATGCTGTTTAAAATCAATTAGGTCCCTATTTGTTCTCCCTTATTCCATGCATCCAGGTGACTAACCCTCCCCACCCCAGAAGTATTCTGGGATTTTACTTTCTAAGCAGGTAATACAGAGGTCTCTGGGCCAGAGGACACCAGGTTGAACTGAGGATAGCAGGGATTTAGTGAGTGTTCATATAGTGAAGCTGAGATTCTCAGTCTCCTTCCCCAAGGAGGCTCCCAGGACACTGGCATTGAGTCCTATGTTCTTCCAAATGAGACTAGATACTAGATACTCTTTCTCTAGGTAGCGATCAGCCGAAAAGGAAACACCAAAATATTAATGTGGGTGTGGGGAGTTCCACAAGGAAATGGCCCAGTTCTTAGTCAATGAACTTAATCTACATGTTCATGGCTTCACATTGGCTTTTTCGTGCCGCATTCTTAAGTATGGGCCAACAACTACGAATCAATAGACATGTGAGGACAACTAACACAAAAGATGAAGTTCAAAGCAAGCAAAAAGAAATTCTGGCTGGGTGTGGTGGCTCACGCCTGTAATCAATCCCAGCACTATGGGAGGCAGAGGCGGGTGGATCACAAAGTCAGGAGATCGAGACCTTCCCGGCTAACACGGTGAAACCCCGTCTCTACTAAAAATACAAAAAATTAGCCAGGCATGGTGGGTGGTGCCTGTATTCCCAGCTACTCGGGAGGCTGAGGCAGGAGAATGGCAGGAACCTGGGAGGCGGAGCTTGCAGTGAGCCGAGATCGTGCCACTGCACTCCAGCCTGGGCGACAGAGCAAGACTCCATCTCAAAAAAAAAAAAAGAAATTCTATCATTATTATTTTCAGAGAAATATTAGATATTGAATTGACAGTAGCAAGAAAAGGGTGTTTCTTGTTTATTTGCATAAACAAGAAAAGGGTACTACAAATAAGGAACATTCAGATACTAGAAGAGAGTTCCTAAAAATTTAAGCTATGATAATTGAAAGGTAAAGGTTAACTTGTCTAAGACTGATCTCCTGTAGGCTGGCCTCCCAGAAAAAGAGGCTCTCTGCAATGCTCCGAGGAAACTAACCATGGCCCAGTGTTTATGGCAATCAATCCTAGTCAACTCTTATAGTCTAACATTGGCCCCTCCTCTCCAGTCATGCCGGGGCAAGGCATGGTACTTCCCCAATTGTGGCTCCTGAGGTGGTGCTCTTGCCACTTGCTCACTGCGCTAATAACACCAGGCTTGTCCTCTAGCCCGCAGATCATACCAAGAAAGATGCTGGTGATTCTATAATGATGAAGTTTGAAGCCCTACAGCCCAAGGTTTGGCGCCCCTCTTTTGGAATCTCACAGCTTATTAGATCTCGGTAGTTTGCCCTAGAATGCCGAGGACAATGGGAAACCTGAATGCCTGCTACTGCTGTTGTCTATTCCTAATATATTAGGTTGGTGCAAAAGTAGTTATGTTTTTAATTGCATTAAAAGTAATGGCAAAAACTGCAACACTTTTGCATCAACCTATAGCTAGTTGCCTCTAGAAATCTGGGTTGCTTTAGAAGGGAAATGACCTGTTATTATGTAGAGTGTCTCTGTGTCAGGTTATATGTTTAATGCTCTGCATAATGTTACCTTTCTTAGACACGTAACAACTTAGGGAGGTGGGTATTCTCTTTTTACAAATGCAGAATCTATAGCTTAGAGAGGAAGTAGTGAAATCACGATTGAAGGAGAGGTTTCAAAGCCCACACTAAGGAGCAAAAGTGCTACATATTTTACTCTTCCCCATCATATTTAATGAGTTGAGGATGTTGTCAACCTTTACAGTTTTTCAATGTAAATGCTATTTCTTTGGCTTGCTGTTATTTAGTCTTAAAAACTTCAACTCTGATTTGTTTGTTTTCTTCGGAGGATCCATGCCAGGTAAAATGCTGCCTGACAGATTTCGTGTTCTGTGGCCTAATGTTCATTTAGGAGAATGGCATTTTTCTGCTTGACTTGCTATATCTCCAAACAGGTCTGGATACGAGGCATTAGCATTTTTCCTAAACTGGCCACAAAACAGGAGCTTAGTGCAGACTGAAAACTGTCTAAACTTGATATAAAATTATCCCTTCCAAGAATTAATACCTCTTCTCTCCTAGTAGGACTCATTATCTCAAATATGGAAACACACATTCTCTACATGGCTGAATAGTAAGCAATGATTAGTTTATATCTCAAAAGATTTTTCTCACGGAATCCAAAAGAGGAGTACATCAAAGATACATCATTAATCCCAAATGTCCCAGTTACTCAACATTATGAGAAAGTTTCCTAAATTACAAAACAGGGTATGACTTTAGAGTTGACATGTGTCCTTGCTTGCCCAGGATGGTCTTGGGTTTATCTCTGTTGTCCCAGCCTATCTGCAGCACCCCATTTATTCTAACTGGGATAAAAAATTATATGATAGCCCAGTGTCACTTCCTCATTGCTCCCATTTTGCTATGCCAGCACAGCATCTATTGCATACCCTACTTTTATCTTGCTCCCATGCCAATCTATGGGTTACCAAGCCAGTCTTGTGTGATGGAGATGGATAAGTGGATATTTTGCCACATGGGTATTCTCTCTTTTTAATAGGGTAACATGCAGAAAACAAGCATACATTTTATGCACCTAACATATTGTTCTGCATACTGCTTCAAAATAAAGGCAACTTCATTTCCTAGGTGCTTTAAGTTAAACAGGTTATTTGAAAAAAATGACAACACCCTTTGGGTGAGACATTATAGATAACCACAGGCAGAGCCAGGTGACACCTTTTGTAGGCTATTGATTAAAATGATCTGATATACATCTTTCCAAGCACAGAATAATCCCCTGGCATTATAGAAATGATGGTAATCTTACAGAGAGGGTTAATCAGATACATGAGAAATCATATCTATTCCTTGATGAAGTACAAGTTACTCAGAAATGAATCACAGACTCCAGTGCTCACACCACCATCCTTCAGAAAACAGAACTCAGGACAGATAGATACTGTTTTGTCAAATGCCTAGTACACAACAAGACATGCTGCAGGTTTGAACAGTTTTGCCTGCTGAGAGCATTGATTTGTGGGTTTTATAATACATGCACAATAGTAAACAACATAAATATAAAAAGTAGATATACAGTAATGATTTACTTTTTCTAGGAGGAGAGTGACTAATCTCTCAGACTTCAGTGCTGCTACAAAAACACTGCTGGGATTTGGTACGGTTTCAGGGAACTACACAGTAAGACACACAGTTAAGCTCCTGGAGACACTGCTCTTGGATACATGGTAGTGGAGTAGATGGTGGGGGGAGGTGGTAAAAGGAATACAAACACAATGATATTGATTACCAGTTAAAGGTACACACTCAACACCAGGAGCTCTTAGATGTTTGACAGAGAAAATTCTAATTCTTATAACAGGTTGGACCTACCATTTTAAGGAGGAAAAACGGAAACTTCTAGAGATTAATTGTTCCATGGTATATACAGCTGCTAAGAAAGTCTGGAGTTAGTATATGAAATCGAGCCTGTCAGACACCGAAGCCCATGTCCCTTTCACTATGCCCCATTGATGACCTCTGTTTTTCCTTGGTCTGCTACTTACTAATTTGTTCAGTAGTTACTTTAATAACAGGAATTTGCTGAGTTCCTCTGTGAGACAATATGGTATAGTAAAAGGCCTAATTATTGGGCCTTAGCTTGAATATAAAATTTTCCCTTTCTAGTATCCTTTGCAAAAAGAATGAGCTGGAAGAGATGATCACTATCTCTTTCAAAAATCGCAAAGGGATCTTCTAGTTGGGGCAATTTATGAATCAACTCTGAGACGGGATGATTCCAATGCACTGCAAATGGAGACCTGGTCATGTGGTCCTTTCATTCATTCATTCTTCCATTCATTCAATAAATTGTTACAGACCACCTAATATGTGCCAGATGTGTCAAAGACTATGAGTATAGGGGAGTGTTCTGATTGTGAAGTTTATGTTCCCATGAGGGTGACATGAAGTTCAAATAACCAAAACCAAAAGTACTTTTAGATAACAAAAGTATTATTAAAAATCTACACAGCGTGGGCTGGGTGCGGTGGCTCACACCTGTAATCCCAGCACTTTGGGAGGCCGAGGCGGGCGGATCACAAGGTCAGGAGATCAAGACCATCCTGAAACCCCATCTCTACTAAAAATGCAAAAAAAATTAGCCGGGTGTGGGGGCGGGTGCGTGTAGTCCCAGCTACTTAGGAGGCTGAGGCAGGAGAATGGCGTGAACCCGGGAGGCAGAGCTTGCAGTGAGCCTAGATCGTGCCACTGCACTCCAGCCTGGGTGACAGAGTGAGAATCCATCCCCCCCCACAAAAAAAAATCTATACAGTGTGCTGAGATAGAGTGCAATTGACTACTGTTTGTTTCCCCCACCCCCAAATTCCTATGTTGAAACTCTAATCCCAATGCGATGGTATTAGGAGGTGGGGTCTTTGGGAAATAATTAGGTCATGAGGGTAGATCCCTCATGAATGGAATTAGTGCCCTTATAAGAAGAGGAAAGAAAGCTGGCTAGTTCTCTTACTGCCATGTAAGGATACAGTGGTAAATGATCATTTCCAAACCAGGAGGCAGGCCCTAGCCAGACCCTGGATCTGCCAGTGCCTTGGTCTTGAACTCTCTAGACCACGGCCTCCAGAACTGTGAGAAATAAATTTCTGCTTACGCTGCAGAAACGGGGATCCTTGTTAAAAAGTGGAAAATAATTTGGCTGAATTGTGTTTGTGTTCTAGTGTTTTCTGGCAGGGAGAATTTGCAAGTGATGACACTGGATATTTAGCTGAAGAGATTTCTAAGCAAAGTTTGGAGTAGCTTGGTTCCTCCTGACTGCTTATAGCAAAATGTGAGAAGAGAGAAATGATCAGAAGACAGAATTAGTAAGCAAAAAGGAAGTAGAAATTAAAGATTTGAAAAAAATCTCAGCCTATCCATATTGCAAAGACAAAAATAAAAAGGGAAAAGCACTTTCTGAAGAGAATACAAAGGATGTGGCCAAGTGATTTTTGGGGAAGGAGATTAGCCTCAGTGTGAATCACTGAGTTAATCAGCCACCCCAGCAGGAAAACTTCCAATTTAAACCCAAGAGGAAGAAGAAGGGAAGAACTGAAGAAGGGCTATCAGAATTTTTGGATTTTATGGAAGACCATAAAGCTATCTGGCAGTGAATGTGTGCTTATTTCCAAGACAAGGGAAGAATGACCCTAAAGGTGATTCAGAGATCATCAGGGCTGCCTCTTGAATTTTAAAAGAAGGAGCTTCAACTTGCTTCCACCGACCAGGCAGCCTCCACTCAAAGGCATGGGGGTAGAGCCACCCAGCTGACCCCTAAAGAGCTACAGGTACAGGACCACTGCCCCAGTGGGTCTGAAAGGCTTTATTTATGAAGCCAAGTACACAATGGCAAAGACAAGATGTTAGCAGAATACGGCCATTTGGCCAGACACTGGGGTTCTCATTGGTGGGCTGTGAACAGTAGAGCAAGAGAAGAGAGTAACTATTTGAGCGCTGGTGTGTGCTGATTAAGGTTAAAACATAATCCAATTTAGTCTTCCCAACTATCCTATGAAATAGGTACTATTATATAAATTTTACAAGTGCACTTTCAACAGCTTATGAGTGGTAATGTTGAGATTTGAACCTGATTTGTCTATCTTCAAAGACTATATTCTTCCCTGCATAATACATTAGAAGAAAAGGGAACAGATGGACTATAATGGATCTCCCAGAGACCTTCTCTGTCCAGTAACTCTGCCTTAAATATCAGGTACGGTGTCACAGAAATAGAGAGGAAGGGTGCCCAGATTCTGTAGAGCTACAGTGGGTGGAAGACTGATGGGGGGACGATTCTCCAACAGTGTTTTCTAGGAATAGAGTGGAGGGCTGTTATCAGAGTAGAGGCAGGATCAGGAAAAACACCAAAGTAACTGAGAGGAGAAAAGCTGGTGACCCCTAAGAATATGTCAAACTCTAGGACATCTAGGACATCTGGAGATCACAGATGATGAATTTGCTTCATTACTTCCTTTTTGTCTTCATTCTTTTTTTTTTAAATGTCCAAAATAGATCATTACTTATTTTTTCCTTTTATAATTGAAGATATAATACATACAACATAAAATTCACCTTTTTAAAGTAGACACTTCAGGCTGGGCATGGTGGCTCACACCTGTAATCCTACAGATTTGGGAGGCTGAGATGGGAGGATCACTTGAGCTCAGGAGTTCTAGACTAGCCTGGGCAATATGGCGAAACGTTGTCTCTACAAAAAATACAAAATTTAGTAGGGCTTGGTGGCATGCTGGCATGTGCCTGTAATCCCAGCTACCTAGTGGGCTGAGGTGAAAGGATTGCCTGTGCCCAGGAGGTCAAGCCTGCAGTGAGCTATGATCACACTACTGCACTCCAGCCGGGGTGACAGAACAAGACTCTGTCTGAAAAATAAATAAATAAATAAATAAATAAATAAGCATTTAAGAAGTATACAATTCAGCGTTTTTTTGTTTTTGTTTTTGTTTTTTTTTTGTGTGTGTGCAACCATGACTACTATCTAATTCCAGAATATTTCCATTATCCCCAAAAGATGCCCTGTACTTATTAGGAGTCAGTCCTAATTCTTGCCTCCTTGAATCCCCTGGCAGCTACGAATCTACTTTCTGTTTCTATAAATTTTCCTATTCTGGGAATTTCATAGAAATGGAATCATATAATATGTGGCCTTTTGTGTCTGGCTTCTTTCACTTAGCATCATATTTTCAAGGTTCATCCACATATCAATAGCATGTATCAGTACTTCATTTCTTTTAATGACTGAATAATAGTCCATTGTATGGATACACCACATTTGGTTTATCCATTCATCAGTTGATGGGCATTTGGGTTGATTTCACTTTAGCTATTATGAATAATGCTTCTATGGACATTTGTATACAAATTTTCCTTGCCTTCTGATACATCTACACATGGCTCAGTTTTAAAGTCAGTATCTGAAACAAAACATTTTATATACTGAAAACTGCCCTTAAAAGTCTCCCAGGAAGGCACCACCTTGGAATCAATATGCTGTTCAAATGAACCAGTTTTCTCTCTAGCCCTTTCTCTATGAGCCATTTGAAGTCGCTTGCTTGTGTTTGGTGGCCACACTGTATAAAATCAATGTCATCCGTTCTATTCAGCCTGGCGAGATCATCACATTTTGACAGGTGTGTGAAGATCGAGGCCAACTGAGTCCAATGTCCTTTCAGGTCCTCATCGCATGACCATTTGTGGATGACCTGGTTGGTAAAACTGCCCACACTATTTAAATGGTAATTTTTCTCCTTCCTTGAGTGACCATAACCTGATGCATGTAAAATAAATGCTCATAAAATAGAAATCTCTTGCACATGAAAAATTTCATCTCATTTTTGGGGGTGCCTGAGTTAGAATATCTCTGGATAAATTTGTTGTTACTGTTAACAAATAAATTTGAAATTGGAATGTTTTAATGCTTTATTCCAACTTCTTTATCAAATCAGAGAACTTTAGAATAGAAGAGTCCTTCATTTTCTCGATTAAAGGCTCTTCATTTTACAGGTGAGAAAACTGGAATCTGGGAACCAGCCCCCAGATGTACAGGACCTCAGTTCACTGTTCTTTGCATTAGACTGCAATGATTCCCATATTCACAAATTGTAGAAAAAGTAGGTCATATCGTCACAAGTTTTATCCTATTTACAACCCTTATAACTCAGGATGTTACCTACTATTTTATTATTTTTCTCTCTCTCTATCTCTGTTTCTTTCTTTTTTGAACTAAATCTGAATTATATTCGTCCCTAGTTGGCAGGGAGTTCATGAAGGTAAATTAGCCAAGAGGAAGAGCTACTTTGTCTATAATTTACGGCTTTTTCTTTATACACAGAACTTTCCCCAAACAGACTGGTGCACTAATGATTTCAGCTGGAAGATGGCACCCTGATTTTCTGGAGCTGAAGCTTAGCGCAAATTTTGTCATTCAAACACACTAGTCGAATCAATTAAAAATATTCATAAAAATTAGAAAATGGCTTTATGGGTGTTTCATGGCCACTATTATAGTACCATTAATCTACACTCTCCCTATTTCATTGGCAGTTGACAGGAATCCCCAGTCAGCAGACAGAGAAAGAAGTCTTTTTAAAGACAGGACTAATTTGTTTCCTGGTGAAAGGTGACAACCTGCCTCAATTTGCTTCAGATTTCTCAACGATAATGACTTGTATTTTCTTGTCCCAATTAACCACTGACTGCTCCTGAGAAGATCATGTCCATTCAGATAACTGAATTTCTCTTCCACTGATAACCTTCTGGTATAGATATGGGAGTGAAATGCAGATTCAGTGTAGAATCATGTACAGAATTATAAATAGAAAGACTTGAAACATTCTCTAGTCGTCATCTTCTCAAAATCCCCATCACAGTCAATTTGCATCTACTTAATAATTTAAAAATTGGAAATAATCAAGAGGTGGCTTTTTTCATAGAGCAATGAGACCCACTTAATACTGTGTGTCAAATGCTTACAGAGGATGTGGCAGTATCCTAAGTGTATGATTTAGAGCTATAAGATAATACGGAATAATTAGGTCTGGGGTCAGTTTAGAGAATACATGCCCTCTGTCTAAAGGCATTCCAATTTAAAAGTTTTAAACACTCTGACAGCCAAATAATACAAGTCTGTGGGTTCAAGTCAAATTAGCCATGAGAGCTACAGTTTGTAACCCTTGGTCTATAGCTGACATTTAAACACACCTGACGTTTCCTACCATGCCTGTCCTCTTTTTTCCCCTTACTCACTCCTTATCCAGTGATGCATCTGGGAAAAAACAATGAGGAATTCTTGGCTCAGTGCCATTCTTTCTCCTGGAAGAGTGAAGGATGTACACCTATTGGGTTGATCCTCCACTCCTTATTTTTCTTTTTATAGTGAGAGAGACTTGAGGTTGTGTAGTGGTAAAAGTCTGCTTAATTTGGAGTTCAGTGTTAGGAATCCCACTATTGCTATGTCCCTGAGCCACATTCCCCTTTATCACTAGCAAAGCTGACATTTGATTTTCATCTGCCCAACTACCTCAACTTACTTCTCAAGTGTTTCAAAACTCAGGCACTGAACAAGGTACTGTTTATTGAACCCCTTCAAATCCCAACATATGATTAAATAGAAAACGAATACTTTTATTGGACTCTATTTTGAGAATAGGTTACTTGAGAATATATTACTCAAAATTAGCAGAATAACCTTTTCAACCCATACTGCATTGCTGATTATGGATAAATTCACACTGAAAGCGAAAAAAAAAAAAAAAAAAAAGAACTACAGTAAGAAAACAAAGTCAATGTGACAGAATTCAACCTAGGGGCATGCTTTTGCTCTAGAGTAGAAGCACATTAGGGCAGAAGTAAGTTTTCAAAGCTATAAAATCAGAGAATGATAACATTTCAGAGTTGGGTGGGATATATGAGTCAACATTTACTTAGGGCAGGCCCTCAGAATGCTAAGATGAATAGAAAATGACCCTATAGGCTACTCAAACCACACACTTGTCTCTGATACATGAATTCTTTCTGTCATATTTCCCCAGAGTAGATGTCTAGTCTGGAAATAAATGTCATAAATAATAGGCCAATGGCCTAATTGTTTGAAAATTTTCCTTTTATCAAACATAAGTAATATCCTCTGCTCCAGTAGTTCCTACTTATCTCTTATGGTACTGCCCTCTGATGTCACATAGAGTTTGATATCTCTTTAAATGTTTGAAAACACTGACCACCCTTCCCCTCCCACCCTCTATAAGTCTTCTCTTCCTTGGATTACCCAGCTTCAGTTTCTACAGCTGTTCCTCCTATCATCCCAGTTGTCACTCTTTAAGGTGATTTCAAATTTTAATGTCTATCTTAAAATAAAAGCAATCCTCTTCCAGTTGTATTTTTATCAGTAGATCTCTATATTTCCCCCTCTCTTGTTTTGGACACTATTATGTTCCAGATTTAATTTGTTTTTTTAAAGAGTATATATATTGTAGACTCATAAATGATGTTATAGTCATCTAAGACCTCTAACACAACCTGACTCTAAAATTTGGCTCTCTCAACCTGAATTTTGAAGAAAAATGCAAATCTTTATATTTTATCACTATTAAGATGCATCTTGTTACATTTGGTTCACATGATTATCTTTTAAACTATTTTTGAATACTAATTCTGATATTTAGTTTATTCCCTAATGATTCATGTGATCAGAGAATGTACTCAGCATGTTATCAGTAACATCATGTGTCAACTGATAAGAAATTTCAATAGGAAAAGTTTGAGGAAAGGGGAGAGAAATGGCTAGGGATTTCATTCCCCCATTGACATTAATCCCTTCTATGGTTTGAATGTTTGTGTCCCTTCCAAAATTCATGTTGAAACATAATCCTTAATGCAACACTATTAAGAAGTACGGCTTTTAGGAGGTGACTGAGTCATGAATGAGGTTAGGTGCCATTATAAAAGATCTTGGTGTGGGGAGTTTGTCTTCTTTTGCTGTTCCATCCTCTATGCCATGTCAGAACAAATTAGCCATGTTCCTCCCCTCTGGACAGTGTTCCTCCCCTCTGGAAGATGCAGTGTTCAAGGTGCCATCTAGGAACTGAAAATTGGCCCCTACCTAGACCCCAAACCTGCCAGCACCTTGATCTTGGACTTCCTAGCCCCAAGAGCCATGAGAAAGAAGTTGCTATTGTTCACAAGTTACCCAGTCTATGGTATTTTATTATAGCAGCACAAGTGGACTAAGACAATCCCCAAACCAAAACTTTCAGGGTAAAACATGTGAAACAATCCTCCTAAACATCCCCCAGATTCCTCTATCTTCCCCACATAGATATTACAAGTGTTGTTCTTTTTGTTTTATTTTGCTGATGCTATTTTGAGGAGCAGGAGATAGAAACATATTCATAAAGAAATAAGGCTAGCCCTTATTTATTGTTCAAAATAATCTATGCTGGTAGAAAGATGCTGATGAAAAAAGAAGTTACAAACAGTGTATACAGTATGATCTTTTTGTGATAAGGATATTTATTTACAGATCTGAGAACAGATACATACACAGTTAAGATACAGATGTAGATATAGATTGAACACAGCCTCGATGTAATTCTAGAATATAAAAAATATTTATGTGGATCTCTCTGAATGATGAGATTATCTTTTCGCTAATATTTCTACAAATGATATAATTACAACATAATTTAAAAAAAATCGTATGCTGGTGATAACTACTTTTCATTCTAAAGTCTCTTAGAAGAAGCAAAATTTCTACTGGAGTTGGTGTCATGTCACTTAGCTACAGTTCATGAAATCTGTTTTATTTCCATTAAAAAAGGAATCAAAATATTTGCCTATTCTCCACAGGTCCTGAAATATGAGCAATAGTGCCTCAGCTATTGGTGTGTTCCCCTCACTTTTCCACTGTATTTTCCCTGAATATGCTAGGAGCCTTCATGTTTTGGGGCCATTAGATAAATATCTTTTGCCTGGGATTACCTTGACATTTTTTTTTTTATCTGGTAGACTCTTACTCATATTTCAATTCCCTGTTCAATTGTCACCTTTACCTCTTAGGTAGTTACACCTCCCTTTGTGTTCCTTCTGTACTCTGAACACAGCTCTGTGTCTTTGTTTATCAGTATCTACTCCTAAAGGTTGAGCTTCTAAGTTTGCAGGCTTTGTTGAGTGTAGGCATTCCCTGAAGAACTTGTTGAAAATGAAAATTCCTGAGTCTCATCCCTGGAGATTCTGGTTCTGCAGGTCAGACGTAGGGTCCAGGAATATGCATTTATTCAAAAACTCCTACATGATTCTGATGCTTGTGGTCTATGGCTCACAATGGCCTACAGGCGGGAGATGGTTTTGTCTTTTTGTACCTTTTGACTATTCCCTCATATTTGGACTGCATCAGAGTGTCCCCTGATCAACAATACTGGTCATTATAATTTAATTTCCTTTGTCTTACACATGAAGAAGTTGAAGTGTTGGTACAAATTGCACAGTGATCAGGTGTTCTACCTATGCTGTGGACAAAGCCAATGGAGGCAGATACATGTTCTATCAGGAGAGATGTGGGCTAGGCTTATGAAAGTATACATGGAGGAGAAGGCAGTTCTGATTTGACCCTTTGGATCCTCCTCTTCTAGGTAGAATCCAAGCTTTATGTACATTTATAAGCAGTTCTACTTTTGAAGAGAGAGAAAAGGGGAAAAAGTTAATAAGATGACAGTTGGTATGTTTTCCAGTTTGGGAAATCTTCAAAGCAATGTTGCTAATCTTCACTTAATTATGTCTTGCACTTTTGCACACTGATAATAGACCTGCTAGAAGGCCAAGCAAAAAGCCACTGTTAACTCTAAATGTTCTGCTTACATTTCGTCTCCCACAACCAGGAACCTACTTTCAACTCCTCAAATGAATACATAAAAGAGACAACCATTTTAACGTTTTAGAAATGGATCTTCTACAGTAAATCAGACAGAGATGATGAAAATGTTCATTAACTTGCTTTCATCTTGGTCAGATTCCGTATTTAACCTAAAGGCCTAAAGTCTTTTGGGCAGTTTTCTTAAGTTTGATTGCCTATGACAGCCAAAGAAATTCAATCATGATTTGGTAGGACTGCCTCTTTGAGAGTTATACTCCTCCTTCCTCTGGCACAGAAAACAAATGCCGAAACAGGAAGGTGAGAGTCACTAATGAATTATTCTGACACATCTCCTTTCTGATTCAAGCTTTATAAGACACCAAGCTTTCCCTTTCAGACTTGGGACCAACTGTTGGCTCCCCCCATGGGACCACCTCTAACATACAAGGAGACAGTTGATTTAAAACATACACATAGACACACCACAAACTCCTCTTCTTCTGAGAGATCATGTGCACATAAAACCAGTCTACATGACAAAGCATCATTCTCAAACCACAGGAAGTTCAGATATTTAGAAACAGAAGGTAAAAGTGCCTAAGTTTTCTTTTCTCTTTATTACACAATTAGCCATTTAAACTCCATTTCAGCTATGGAAATTATTTTTAAAGACTCCATAGTTTGAAAACAACCTACCTTGAGATTTAAACATTTAATGAACTGAAAAGCTTAACATAAACTATTTCTTTCCTTCAGTAAAGGAATAGCTCTATGGCAAGATGACAGAAGTAAGATGACAGATGTACTTTAAAAAGATATGCACGAGAAAAAGATAGATTTTTATTTATGTATTTCAAAAATATATAACTTTAATAATGCTGAGGATGTGTTCAGAACTGGTAGCAGAGCTAGGTGAGAGATCTATGCTTTTTAATATCAACTTCCTCTTGAGTAAGAATTTTATCGCATTAATAGCTAAATCATACTGATTATAAAACAGCTGAAATGAGGCAATTAATATGGCCTATGACAGTCATGAAGAACGAAACGTGAGGTTTTCAATGCAAGCCAGATGGATATCTTCAATATACTTCTTATTATCTTCTTCTGATAATAAGTTCAATTAAAATGAATCAGTATAACATAAGTCTCTTTGAATTGCTGGAAAAGAAATTAATTATGTGTTTCACATATAATGAAGCCAAAGAGTCATATCCTGTTTGCCTTTTTTGTTTGTTTCTTTTGTTTATTCTGATTAGTAAGTATTCATTACAAAAGAATTCATTAATTCATTTTATAGGAGAGTTTTTTCCTTAAAAGAAAGAAATTATTTGTATGGAATGGGTTAAATATCACCAGGTAAAAGGTATCTCTTCTACAATATCTGAGAGAGAACTGAAAAAACAGACCTTCTGTCTGGATGGCTTTGCCTGCAATATCTGACCATGTAGGATTCTGACCTGAGGCATTCTTTTTAATTTGAAATATCTTACATATAAAACTACAACAAAAATTTACCAATATGTGCTCATATTCCCTCTTCCAGAATTAGCAGGCTTTAACACATTCTCATGTATCTCCAGCCTTTTCCCCCCCATGAATATATATTAAAAATTTACCCAAACAGTTATTACCAATACAGCTAAAGTCCTTTCACATAATCTCACTCCAGGCATCCTCCCCACAAATACTGAGTTAGGGCTTATGCCGCATGTGTATTCTGTATGCAAACATTATAAGGTATTATTTTACATTACTAATTTTATATTTAATCATACAACATATTAAATAAAATGATACCATATGTATTATTCTTTAATTTCCTTGTATTTTTTTTTATTACAAACAACAACACAAGGAACACCTTTGCAAGTCTGCCTCGGAACATGTGTGAATCCCACTAGGTTAAATGCCCAGAAATGGAATTGCTGGGCCATGGAGATTGCACTTTCTCAATTTTACTTGCTCTCCACAGTATCTATTGCAATTTCTATCCCTACTCAGAGTGTGTGAGTACCATTTTCCTCACATAGTCACCAACAAAAGGTACTGTTAGATGTTTCTCTTTTGCCAATCTCATATGTAAAAAATCACACCACACAGATGCTTACATTGCCTTTCCCTGATGATTAATGAGGTGATGTTACTGCACAAGCTTCTTGACCCACAGAATGTCTTTTATGCCAAAAGCAAAAATACGAGGCCTGTCTTCAGCAGAGAGGCTTTGCTATGAAAGGACAGAGTTGGCATAGAGAAATGTAATAGTTAAGGAATTGCATCTTCCCTCTAGACCAAGGATGGAGAAGTGATGGGCAGGCTGGATTCAGGGCAGACTGTCATGGTACGCAATCAGCATTACAAAAGGAGATAAGGTTTTTACAGACAGATTCGGACAAAAGGGGAATCATTCTATTCATGATTGATATTGCCAAAGGCATGTTATTTGCTCAATCTATGTGGCTCTCACACATGTCCATAAGAATGTCAGAGGAAATAATCATGCCCTGTTTCATCAGATTTCCAGGTTATGTCACGCTTTGTGAAGAGAGGAAGAACAATTACCGATCCTTCTTTTAAGATTCTCCTACCATAGCTGGTACCAAGTCCAATGTGACAGATCTCAGATCTAACACAATCTAGTATTGAAATGTTCTGGCCAGATGTTCTTCTACTGAGGGACCTACCATAATTAGCATTTAGCACTTCTAATGACAAACTTTTCCTTCCCACTCTAGACGCCTAGGGTCAGAATTTGTGTTAATCCTGTTAGAAATACCCTTAATTATCACCTAGAAATAATTGGTTCCAGTGGAAGACATCTAATTAGGTTGAAATGTATTCAGTTATAAGGGACCAATGTTAAAAGCTTTTGTTGTGTGTTAGCAGCCAACCGTCATTGTATGTTACTGATTTCTGATTGATCCCCTGTCAAATCTGGATAAAGCCTTGAACAATTTTACATAGAAGATTGGGCTGCTTCAAACTCATTGGCAAAAGAAAGTTCCAGCTGAAAAGACTCTACTTTATTGCATCTATTATGCTATGCATGGAAAGGTTGATATTTCTCAATGTCCTACAGTTAAAACAGAAGAATTTTATATAGTGAGCAATAGTAATGCTGTAGATAACTCTTTGGTGCTGGTAAGAATATATATATGAAGAAATCTGTTCATTTAAACATAAATAAACTTTCTACGGGATGAACAATGAGCACTCTTTCTGGCAATAAAGGAACCCATTAAATGTTCAGTAAACCACAGGAACATCTTTGGTTTGTAGGGTTGAAGAATGAAAATACAAAATAATTTCTTGTTAGGTGTATGTGTGATCTTAGTTAATTTCTACCAAAGACTTCTTTTCTATTAAAGCTAAAGTATAAATTTATTTTTTCTTATTATAAAAGTAATTCTATGCACTGAATTTAGACATTTAAATAAACAGAAAAGCCAAAAGAACTCTTTTAAAATCCAGACAAAATTAGGGTAAAACTTTATATAGTCAATTTCGAAATAAAATAATGCTATTAGAGGAAGAACATGCAGTCTGAGAATTATGAGGTAAAGGTGGAACAGTTCAGCTGATTTAGGCTGGTGACAGTGGGAGGTTTAGGAAGTGAGTAGTGCTCTAAAAAAAAACACCAGGTCATGTGCTTTTTACTTTAGGGTCTTCTTAGCTTACTCTTCTGGTTCCAGCTGTGTGAATCCTCCCCACATGCTGGAGAATCAAATTGAATAATTGTTCCAGTGTCTGCCAAGTAATTTTCTTCCTCCCTCTCAATCAATGATTTATTATCTCTCCTCTGGATTTTCAACTTGTATCCAAGTTCTAAAGTCAACCCTTTGGATACTGGGGTGAGGCTAAGGTCCTGGGAAAGAAAACTCCCTACCAATTCCAGCTAATAATCAGACTCAAGGACATGTGGAAATTTCCAGCATGCAAGATCAGCAGGGGTACAAGAAAAGTTGTGTATAGCTTGGCCAGACTATACCTTGGACAGAATTTTGAAGATCTGAGGAAGAGAAAAAGTTATCAAAGAAAGGATAAGTATTTTTTTTTTTTCTGTGAAGGACTTAATAGTAAATATTTAAGGTTTTGCAGAAGTGGCAAAGTTG
Source organism: Hylobates moloch (assembly GCF_009828535.3). NCBI lineage: Eukaryota > Metazoa > Chordata > Mammalia > Primates > Hylobatidae > Hylobates > Hylobates moloch. The sequence goes on along the minus strand of NW_026652279.1, from coordinate 20,087,121 downwards.
AGGATATTATATAGGTACTTATATATTACACAGTCTCAGGGGGTGCAGTGGCTCATGCCTGTAATCCCAACACTTTGGGAGGCCGAGGCGGGCAGATCATCTGAGGTCAGGAGTTCGAAACCAGCTTTGACCAACATGGTGAAACCCCGTCTCTACTAAAAAATACAAAAATTAGCTGGGCGTCGTGGCATCTACTTGTAATCCTAGCTACTAGGGAGACTGAGGCAGGAGAATCGCTTGAGCCCAGGAGGCAAAGGCTGTGGTGAGCTAAGATCTCACCATTGCACTCCAGCCTGGGCAACAACAGGGAAACTCCATCTCAAAAAAAAAAAAAAAAAATTACACAGTCTCTGTCATAACTACTCAACTTTGCTGTTGTAAGGCAAAAGCAACCTTAGTTAATATGTAAAAAAATGACATGGCTATGTGACAACAAAACTTTATTTATGGACACTAAAAGATGAATTTCATAAAAGTTTCATGCCCAAAAATATTATTGTTCTTTTGGTTTTTTTTCTCAACCAGCTAACAGGTGAAAACCATGCTTAGCCCCTGGGGTATACAAAACAGGTATGGATTTGGCCCACAGGGCATAGTTTGAAACCCCTGAAAATGCAATGTTCTAAACTGTGACGTGTATAAGGATCAATTAGGGTATTTCTTTTAAATGTAGGTTTTTCCAGGCCTCCTCCCTAGAGAGTTAGATTTGTTAGGGTAGGAGTGAGGCCCAGGAGATGTGCATTTCTAATATGCACTCTACTGAACTTTCACTTGCCAGGTGGCATGCCTGTACAAAGTTCTTTGGTGTAGGACAGCGTTTCCCAAAGTATAGTCTGGAACTACCAGTTGCAAAATTGCTCAAGGTCAGTTTGGATGTAGCTCAGCAAGATGACTATGGTAACAGCATCCACAGCTTCATGCCCTACATTTTGAGTCCTGGAGATAATCAATAGGAGTGAGGGTTGCTATTAACATCGTTATCTTGTTGAACTACATCCAAACAAATACTCTAAGTTGCTCTTCTCTAGGCCTGCTACTTAAAAATATCTGTCATATGAAACCCGTATGGCAGAGGCACTGTGTCATGCAAAATCCCCAGCCACCACCACCCCTTTAATGCAGCAGTAGAGATAAACATGATTTAGTAAGTACAATGTTGCATATAAATGTACCCTGCCCTCCATATAGTTCTTAATGATGTCAATGATCACAAAAGCACATTTTTGTTTAAAGGTCAAACATTATGCTTTCTGTTAGGATTTGAGGGTTTGACTTAAGAACTGTTCTTGCTTAAAATGAAACAGCAAACCAAATCCCAAGTATATTATAACTAGCCTGAAAAATAAAATCAGTAAAATTTAGGAATTCAGATGATGGGATGATAATCAAGAGCCCCCTGGGCACCTGTCAGAATTCTGCAGTTTGGGAGCCTGCTCATGCAGAATCTGAACATTTATCCATGTGACGATTGCTTGTCAGAGGTTTATTCTAAACCTCCTGTATCTGGTGGAATAGATGTGCCACCTCCCTCTCCTCCCCTACTTGCTGACCCTATGTTTGACACTATCTTCAGCCTCTCTCCAAAACATGGGGGCAAGGGTAGGGAGAAAGAGAATTGGATTTTAAAAGCATGGTTAATGATAGAACTATTTTAAAAAGGTTAGAAAAGATATGTTCTATGCCTGACCTTCACGGTGTTTTAATCCCAGACACATGAGGAAATCGGAAAGAATACAAGCACATTTTAAGGTTAGAGAACACCTTCTCTGATAAATTAGTCCCTTTGTAGATCTCAAAATTGAATTAAAATACAGCACTCAGTCATATTTCGGGCTAAGCTGTTACATTTGCATTAAAGGTGCAGGGCTCAAGCATTTTGATGTGGGATTCAGGACTTGGCAGAGTTCATGCGGAGTTCAGAATGGTTTTCTCTGCCTATATCGTGCTTTATGGGGCAGATTTTTAAATTACATTTCTCAGTTTATATTAACGTCCTTCTTGGAGACCTAGCAGTGTGGATGTGCCCTCTGCAGACACACGTACTTCCCATTAACACTAATGGGAGTCAGAACCAACCACACTGGGAGATAAATGATCTCCCAAATCTCTTCTGACCTTATCTAAAGTAACAGGATTTTTAACTCCCATGAACATATTGGCCAAATCAAACTTTTTTTCCCCACCTCACCTAGAAGAAGAATATGAGAATCAGAAGACCTCTGTGGAGAAACTAACGCAGCTCAGAGCCAGGAGCCACAACCAGAAATAACTCTGCTTGGAAACACATGAATTCTACCTGTCAATCAGGCTACCTGGGCACATCATCCCTTAACCTCATGGCTCATACCTACACATCCCTGCCTTCCTCTTTTTGTACTGAGTCAGGCTCTTCCTGCCTCAGTCCTTCCTCGTTCTCTCACCTATTAGGAAATTTCAGTTTTTAAAGTGTTGTGCATGTTGCAGCAAATCATGTGGCTAGCATAGGCAGGACATACTAATTCTGCATCTATAAGTCCACTAAAACTCTCCTGGAAATTGTCCTCAAGTCACGTTTCCTAGTTTTAGACATTCACATATACTATCTTCATGATTTTTTGCATATCCTCCTATAACAATGCATATTTAGTACTTTTCTTTGTACTGACTCACTTCTTTACTTAAATTTACTTTGAAATATTGTTGTTATCGTTGCCGTTAATGGAAAACTAATGTTCCCCTAATATACCTTGAAAGAAACAAATAGTTAATAAAATTTAAAAAAATTGTAACTGTAAACTGCCTAAAACTATATCCTATACTTACTTGGGTGAATACCTGTTCACGTTTTACTAGAAGGCAAGAAACAAATTATTTTGTTTGTTAGAATAGGTAGAAGTTACTATCTTAGCAATATTTATAACCACACAAAAATGAGGCAACTATAACATATTTAATCCCTGATATATTTGTAGGCTTTGCACCATGATTCAGTGTAAGATGAGCAGCAGGGAACTACACAGTTGGTTGGGAATAGTTTTGTCCTGGGGCTTGTGGTATCACTGGGATACGAACTCTGATGGGAAATAGAGTCCTCTCCTTTCTGCCAACTCTTGTGAGAGCCAAGGAAGCCAATACTTATAAGAAGGATGAAATAAAATACAGAACATACCTCGTTCCTACCTGTGAAAATACCCTACTTTTAAGAATATGAGACACCATGTATCTGGTTTCTATGCTTAGCTGTTTCGAGTCTTTCATATTCTTAGTCATTTCTTTATTATAGGCTCAGTTCTCTTTTGCTAATTATTCTATTGGGGTGGCAACATCATAAATGTTCATTTCAACATGATTTAAAACACACGCATATCCATTTAAAAATATATAAACAACAAAACAAATACTAATATTTCTTAGGTGCCAGACACCCTGTTAATCGCTTAGCATGGATTACCACAGTCATCAAAACAACCTCAATTTATGAAAATATGTTTATAAACAAAACAATTATTAATATTTCCTAGGTGCCAGGCACCATGCTAATCACTTAACATGGATTTTCACAGTTATCAAAGCAACTCCATGAGATTGGCACTGCTATTATCCCCACACAGGCTAGTTGTCTTGCCTAAGAGCTAGTAAGCGGTAGAAATGAGACTCAAACCCAGATCACTCTGACTTGAATCCCTGTCTTTTAACTATGATTTAAGATGTCAACCTAATATTCTCTTATATCTCCATAACTCACAAATAATCTATAACAGGTCCCAGCTCTGTGTCTAACCAGCTCTGAAACATTGAGATCTCTCTTGGTCCTAAATGATTACTAAGCTTCCTTTAGCCAAGACAGTCATACATTAGCAAAGACCTCTAGCTAGAACTGTGCTTTACAATTATTATCTAACCTCTTTTTCCTTTGCCTGTGAAACAGAGTGAACAAGCAGTCCATCATACACTGATGCTAGTGCTCTGAGGAAGTAATTAATAGACTGAAATAGTTGTAATCAATCTAAACATATATTTAGTTCTAACTCTTGGACTTTCTATCTGCATGGCCAAGTATGTTAATGTTAAAAAGACTTCCCAAAAGAGTACTACATTTCCAACTTCTAATGACCCTAAAATATATAATTAGGTAATTTTTAGCTTTCTTCTTTAAATTAAAGGCAATTTTTTTTTGATATTTTTATTTGCCTTCATCTGTCTTCACCAAGGGAGCCACAAATGGGCAAGAAGGAAATAATATGATATGACTCATCTGTATAAATTACTCAGAAACAAGAAAGGCTTCCTGTTTCCTGGTGCAGCATAAAGAACCGAGAAGAACTCAGAATCAGGATCTGGGTTCAGGTTGCCTTCTGCTACTCGTGACCTTGAGAGAACCACCAACCTGAGCCTCATCTTCCTCAGTCAAATCATTGCCAACATCCCTTCAACTCAAAAATCCTATGACAAGGCAATATATAAAGTGAAAGAAATGCAAATGAAATGTAAATTAAGATTTTCTCCTTTTCAGTGGTTACTTAGCACTTCCAGCCCATGCCACGAAGCTAATATTAAAATAGTTTCACTCAGGTGCTTTGCTAAGAGCATAAAGGACTTTCTGCCACAAGAATTATAAAGCACCCAGGCTATGGTATATGGGAATTTTATTTCGTTAAAACCAACAAGGTTGGCTGGGTGACTAAGGCAAAGCACAGAGGTGATCAAAGCCTTTTATTAGTATAATAACCTGTATCCATATCTCCGAATAAATGGGACAGCTATCTTAAAAATTACCAATGTCATTGTTTAAACAATGTTTGCTAAAAATAGTACATGAGTCTTGAGTTTTTAATTTGTTGGAATAGTGTTCCTAGACATGAATTTCAAATCTATAGAGACTTGAAAGAAATTTAATTAAAGGATTGAAGATAACATTAGTTACAATACTATAATAGATACAATGGCTATAATTCTAAAAATTGTATTGGATGATTCTGAAATAAGATAGCCTTTCAATCATATTCATTACCAGCAGTTTTCTAAGAATTATTAATCATATCATGTTTGCCATGATGAATTAATTTAGCAATACAGTGATATCTGTACCTATTAATATGAATGATGCCACTTCTATAGATTATGTTATTAGACATGAGGACACATATATTAATATTTGAATTCTTTGGGTTAGCCATTACCTTTCACTACCAAGTTTCCAGTACTGCTAGCAGTTCCAAAATGGTTAGTGGCTATACAGGTATAACTCCCAGCGTCTGATTTAGTAACGTTGATGATTCTGAGGTTTCCGTCTTCAGAAATGGTAATTCTGAAATCAAAGTAAATGAACCAAAAATGGTGAAATTTATCTCATATGACCTATTGCAAATTATTTCTGTCATTCTGTCATTGTTCAAACCATAAATCATTGCTACATTATTTGACAGCCTCATCTTTATTTAGGGTATTTGTCCACTTATACATCAACATAATTGAGACATGTGACTTGTTTAGTGTTTTTAACTCTTTTCTTGCTAAAATGGTCTCAACAGTCAGTTGGAATAACCATTATAAATATTAGATAGGTTGTAACAATTTCTCTTTGGTAGCTCTAACCACATTAGGCAAAGGGAAGGCTTATGGTAGATCACCATTAGTCTTATAACTGCTAATGAGGAATAAGAAAAAATCCCTTGATTAATCAATTTAAGTCTTTGCACTGAAAGTGTTTTTTTCTAAATGAGAGCCTTAAATTAAATGAGGTATTATTAAACATATTTATTTCTGAAATATGTCAGCCAATACATTTTTAATGAGATGTAAAAACTGAACTTAAAAAAAATTAAAATATTCCACAACTCAGTGTGACTTTGGCAGAATAGCAAATGTGGATAGTAAACCTCAGGCCCCACAATTAGAGACAAACATTTACTTTCTGCAGGGAAGAAAATGTTTTTGTTGACAGATGCAAAATCCAGAAGAGGAAGAATTTTGAAGAACTCTTGTTTTCAACGTGACTACCAGAAGAGAAGTAGGAAAATACAAAGATGAATAAGACAGACAGCTTGGCTTAGAGGCTTGTCAGAGAAATAAGAAACGTACATAGATAGCTCATTCAAGGTAAATGTCTGTTAAATTTCCCTTTTATTTCAAATCTGCCCACATCTTTCCATCTCTTCCACTCCCTCCTTCTCACCTCGTCTATCAAAACAGCCTCCTAATTGGCCTGCCTATTTCTACTCTTGTCCCTCAAATCCATTCTTCAGTCAGTGGCCAGATGATCTTTTAAAATTTAAATCAGATTATATCACTCTCCTGGCTTAAAGCTATATCCTTGGCTCTGCCATTGCATTCTGAAAAAATGTCTTGCTGGAGCCTTATTATAAAGCCTAATGGATCTAGCTTTTTAAAAAGCCTCTCTTGCTTACTATTTTGTTCTAATCTTTCTACCTTCAATGAACTCTAGTCACACTGGCCTTCTGCATATTCCTAGAGTATTTGAAATCTTTCCCACTTCAGGGCCTTTGCACTTGCTGTTCTGCCTGCTTTGAACACACTTCTCTGTATCTGGACATAGCTGTCACCTTCTCACCTTCAGTGATCTCAGTGTAGAGGTAGCTTTTCCTTATAGATCTTTCCCAACTCACTGTTTACAGTGGTTCTCCCTGTCTCCCTGTTTTCCTGCAGCCACTTTATTTCTTCCCACTAAATTCAATCTGGAAATTTTATTTGTTTGCTTGTTAGTTGTCTTATCACATGGAATGGTAGCATCTCTGAGGGCAGGGATGGTGTTTGTCTTAAGACTGAACCTCCTGGGTCTAGTACACAGGATGGCATGTAGTAGATACTAGAAATATTTCTTAAGTGGCTGAGTAAATACATGAATAAAAAAATAACCTAAGGGAAAAATCGATAATACATTGTAGGAATTCAGAGTGGTTGAACCACTTGGCACTCGTGCTAGACTTAACAGAGTCCTTTGAAATATATGAAACAAGGGATCTAGGATGGGCAGAGCCTCATTTCATAGAACTTTTGAGTTAGCATTTTAAAAACACAGGTGAAGATGTAAATGCACTGGGTTGCAAATGCTGTATATACTTTGGTGAAGGCTCTTACGGATGGAGAAGCTACAGTCTTCCTGAAGACCCAGTCTAGATCTATGACTCAGTCTGATGAGAGGGTATGAAGGTGGAAGAACTCTACAGAGAATTTTGGAATCAGAGGGATGGGAGTTCACATTTCAGGGCTGTCGGTTCTAGCTGTACCACTAAAGACAACTTACTTAACTTTCTCAGTTTTTACTTCCTCTTCTATGAAATAGAACTAACAATGTCCATCTTATAGATTGATAGCAAGAATTAGGTAAGATAGGGTCAGTAAGATTCCTAGAGGTTTCCTGATATTCACTAGGCAGTGGTTCTCTTTCATCTTTAAAATTGTGTTTGCTAGGCTGGGTGTGGTGGCTCACACCTGTAATTCTAGCACTTTGGGGGGCTGAGGCAGGAGGATCACTTGAGCTCAGGAGTTTGAGACCAGTCTGGGCAACATGGCAAAACTCTGTCTCTACAAAAAATACCAAAATTAGCCAGGTGTGCTGGCTTGCGCCTATAGTCCCAGCTACACGGGGGGCTGAGGTGGGAGGATGGCTTGAATCTAGCAGGTGGAGGTTGCAGTGAGCCGAGATGGCACCACTACACTCCAGCCTAGGAGACAGAGCGAGACTCTGTCTCAAAAAAAAAAAAAAAAAAAAAAAGTGTTCTCTTATTTGGTCATTTGTATATATAGGAAAAATTGGACAACATCATTTTAATATATTTTCTTTTAATATAGTAATTACATCAGCCTTCTGTTTGTATTTTGACTGTTATTTCTGACAATTTGAAATCAATATGCAAATTAACTGAGTCATCCCAAATCAAGGTACAAGATGCAGACAAGGCACAAGGGCACCTCTGGCTGGGCAGTTTGTACCTGCTGGCGGTGCCTATGTTGCTTTCTGGTAGAGGCCTGGCGTTGGAGGTCTTGGCCTTTGGGCTGGGGTGACCCATGCTCCTGGTGGAGGCAAGGGAGCCGAGCTGGAGCCATGGCCAGTGAGGTGGTAACTGCTAGGCCTAACCATTGCTGTCGAAGGATTTGCGGCTCATTATATTTTGCAAACCAGGAAGCATATGGAGCCTCAGGTAAAACAAGTTTTTCAAAGTCTACTGAAATCTGCCGTCAATGATGGCCATTACAGAGGTGTCTGAACCCAAAATGACAAAATGAGAAGCAGAGGTGCAAGTCCTTCCGCCAATAAAGAAAGAATAAGAGATGCTCATAAACGCATTACTCTCTTAAATCACATCACTCAAATAAAGGAGAATGTCCTTACATAGCAGCCAAAATCTATGAAGCTAAACATTTACTAGAAGATCAAGGTAAAAAAATAAGTAAATGTACGATGAATTTTAAATTCTTATTAGTTTACACAGATGATTACCAACTTCTCATAATAAAACATCTCAAATCTACAATTAAAAAAATAATTTAGCATAAGCTAAATCAAAGCTCTGGCTAAAAAAAAGACACAGGCAAGACGGCCTTTTGTTCATTCACATCACAGCGACGCATACAACAGTTGCTCAGTAAAGACCATCTGATACCTCATTTGCCAAGGAGCAGATGCACTGACAAAAACAGAGTGGTGAACAGATCTTAATTACCTCAATAATCACAAAAATAGCTTTAAAAGAGTTAGTCACATTCCATTTATAAAATAATTTGCTAGAAATTGTGAAACACTGGCATATGAGAATTCAATATGTAAGGTGACATTTGTGTTTTATGTACGGACTTATCTTTCATGAGGTAACACTGGCTTGGAGCATAATGAACATTCTGAGGGGTGAGATGACTGTTTAAAAGCAAAAACACCTATTAATAACTTACACCATTAAAAATAGTATCACGATCATTCCAAAAACCTAAAGCCATCGCCTGTATCAAACTCTGACATGCCGAAGGAAATGAATGCGGAAACAAGTAAAGGATTTGTCATCAGATTACTTGGATTCTAGCCTTGACTCTGAAACTTGTCAAGTATACGGCATAGCCAAGTTACTTATGCAAGCTCCGAGACAGAGTTTCCCAACCTTGGCACTGACGACATTTTGGAATGAACAATTCTTTGTCCTGGGGGGGACAATGGGCAGCATCCCTGGCCTATACCCACTGGACTCCCATAGCTCTAACCCTTCCCCAAGTCGTGACAATCAAAAATATCTCCAGAGATTATCAAAGATAACCTGGTGGGTCAAAATCACCCCAGTTGAGAACTGCTGGTCTAATTCAGTTTTTAAAATCCCTTCTTCTATAATGAGATAAGATAGGTGAAAATTTCGTTAACTTAAAGTGCTTCACACTCTTCAAATGTTTTCCCCACTATCATTTCCATCCCTGCTTCCTACTTTTGGTAACTGCATTGCATAAAAGCCAGCTAGCTTTTAACAGTCTTAGTACAAGGCTCTCTTTGCCCCTTGTCCTCAGAGTTTCCCTATCCAATTTCCTATGGGCCTGAGAAATTACAAAATAATTTTATAAACTATTATACTATTCATTTTAAATATTTCAGTGCCTGATATTGGCTTAGGGTCTTAACTCTTCCACTGTTATTTGCAAAGAGGTAAGTAAAAGAGGTAAGACCCTAACTGTTAGAATTCCAGGTGAGAGAAGGACAGTGAGGGAGATCATTTGTAGAAGGGGTAATTTTCAGTAGCCTTCATTAAATCACATCATATTGCTGTGACCGCTTATTCTTACTACTATGCAAATGTGGGGGTAATATGAAGTTTGATAAACTATTCTTTTGAGAAACTCAACCACTTTTTTATACAGCAATATAGTGTAGTAACTAAGAACATAAACGCTGGAACTAAACTGTCTAGGCTCAAATCATGCTTCTACTACTTAGGAGTTGTGTGACTTTGGGAAAGTTAATCTCTCTGTAACTCAGTTTCCTTGTTTGTAAAAATGGGATAATAAAAGTAACTATATATATATCTCATAGAGTTGTTGTAAAGATGTGCAGTGCTTACAACAATGCCTGACCTGTAAAATACACCAAGCAGGACAGGTGCTTGGGCATATGGAGACACTCATGAATAGACCAGAGTTAGCCACATGTTCTATTAAGTGAGGCTCTGTGCCTTCCTGGACCCATTGTTTCAAGCAATTACGAAGGATTCTGTTAAGGCTAAGACAACTGCTGAGTAGTTCCGCCACTCTGAAGTCCTACAACACATTATGATGCCTCACAAAGCATACAGGTGACATCAAACAGACACAGAAGGGGCATGATATATTGAACTTATTTATTCATACTTCTTTACTAAATACCTCCTATACATTAGGCTTTGTGCTATGTTTTAGTGATGTGAAAATTATTGTTTCTGTTCTCAAGCTCATAATAAATCATTACTTGTGATGATTATATATCTAGAAATAATGCCAATGTGTTCTATACGATAACATACACATTTCTATAAGTGCACAGTAAAATAAGCATTACTGTTTTCAATGGGAAAGCTGTTTGACAAACTATCTAGGTATAAAGATGGGCAGGGACCCAGAGCTGGCCAGTCAGGAGACCCTATTCTCTTGTCTACAGTGATTGGTGTAGAAGCATGCCATCAAAACCAGGAGCTCTTTGAGAAAACATCTCTTTCTGCTGGGATTGCTAAATTTGGAAGATGGGAATCTAGAATTGTTGGCAATTATTTTGCCTACCACATAGAGAAAGCATGCCTTAAGGAAGCCAACCAAAGACAAACAGAGCCCAAGAGAAAGAGAGAGAGAAAGAGACGCAGAGACCTTATGACATTTTTGAGCCCATTTCTGTCCATGGTGGAAGTCAACACCTTGGATGCCCCAGTTATGTAAGCCAATAATTTAAGATATTAGAAATTGAGTTTTCAGCCCCTACAACAGGAAGAGCGCAATCTTTCCAAGAAATTACTGAACTTGTTCAGGTGACGGTGGTAGTAAAAGTGGAATGGAAGGAATGGATTCTGAAGATGATTCTGTGATGCCTCAATAGAACTTTTTGGTAGAAGATTGATGAATGCTATCTATAATGGAAGAATAACCACAGAGTTCTGAATATGAAAAAACGTACCTGGTATTTCTTCATACACAGCTGTATCACATAATTTTGGCTATATCTTTCTGCATATAAAGGCTAAGTATACAATTTGACCTGCTGCTTTTAATGTGTTTTATGTGATTTTTTTTTTTTTTTTTGAGACAGAGTCTTGCTGTCTCACCCAGGCTGGAGTGCAGTGGCACGATCTTGGCTCACTGCAATCTCCACCTCCTGGGTACATGTGATTCTCTCACCTCAGCCTCCCTAATAGCTAGGCGTGCACCCCCACGTCTAGCTAATATTTTCTATTTTTAGTAGAGATGGGGTTTCACCATGTAGGCCAGGCTGGTCTGAAACTTCTGACCTCAAGTGATCCGAGGGCCTCAGCCTCCCAAAGTGCTCAGATTCCAGGAGTGAGCCACCACACTCGGCCAATGTTTTATGAGATTTTTATAAGCCAGAAATAAGCAATAAAGCTAGCATTTGGCCTTGGGGTACAAATTTGGCTAGCTCAAGGAAAAATTTGAAATGCAATTCAATATAAATACTTAGATATTTTCTTCCTTTCCATTTGGATCCTCTACCAACTTAGAAAAATAGTTTTTTTTTTTTCATCAATATAGTACCTAAATCCAGTCCAAGGATAGTGATACAGGAGTTAAGGAGAAATTATTTAGGCAGATAGTGAGGGTACGGCAGTCCTCGGTAAGGTTTTCCTTTTTTTTTTTTTTTTTTTTTGAGACGGAGTCTCGCTCTGTTGCCTAGGCTGGGGTGCAGTGGTGCAATCTAGGCTCACTGCAAGCTCCGCCTCCCGGGTTCACGCCATTCTCCTGCCTCAGCCTCCCGGGTGCCACCACACCCGGCTAATTTTTTGTATTTTTAGTAGAGATGGGGTTTCACTGTGCTAGCCAGGATGGCCTTGATCTCCTGACCTTGTGATCTACCGGCCTCGGCCTGCCAAAGTGCTGGGATTACAGGCATGAGCCACCACGCCTGGCCAACGTTTTCCTTTTAATGAAAAGCAGCCCCCAAATCATTTTCTTTTCTAACAAAGAGCAGCTTGTAAAATCGAGCTGCAGACATTGACAAGCAAGCTGGAAGCTTGCATGGATGAATGCCGGCAGCTGTGCCAATAGGAAAAGACTACCTGGGACTAGGCATGTTTAAAATAGTGGCTCCATCTTCCCTCCTCCTTGCCAGCCACGTGCACAGCAAGAAGCAGACAACACAGTGGTGCTGGCCAGGCAAAGACCTCATTTGCATAATATTAGGGTGGTCCAGCCAGCTTCCCCACGAGTTATGGAAACGTCACACCTGGTCTATCCAATCTTTGGGCCCTAGGTAAATCAGATACCGTAGTCCCATTGGAACGTTCCTCTCTCTCGCAAGAGAGGGAGCTGTTCCTTCTCTTTCTTTTGCCTATTAAACTTCGGCTCTAAACTCACTCCTTGTGTGTGTCCGTGTCCTTAATTTTCTTGGCATGAGATGTCAAACGTCGGGTATTACCTCAGACAACAACGCTGCTTTAATAGCTTTATTTTCATGTTTGTTTCTGGATGAGATTTCAAAGTTTCCTTTATGGTCCATCTCATCTTGGTTTCCTCTAGTTAGACTGCTGACTGACTTGTAGCTATTAGGGTGATATTGAACTTTGAGCTCCTCCTAATACTTATGAGTAGTGATGGAGTAAGATAAAAAGAATTGAAAATGCAAATCTGTTCTTGGCTCAGAATAGGTTAGTCCTGACCTACCTGTGGGCCCTTTTTAAATTATTGATGGCAACAGAGAAAAGTCAAAGATGATAAAGCAGCAAGTAGTAAAAACACAGACGTGACACAAGACTTAATTTTCCCTATATGAAAAGAGGTCATCTAATTCACAACACGGTAAATTACCTAGAGCATAGAGAAGCAGTTGTTCCCTCACTGTCATTTGGAGATTTTGGATCCACAGAGGATAGGAACAAATCTGGACTCATGAGATAAATTGAATCTCTCTTTCTTCATATGACGCTCTGAGATGCAGCAATTGAAGAGTTGACATTGTCAGTCCTATAAATCAAAACCAGTCTGGGGACACAGGACCTTTAAAAATGCTGATCTTTTCTTTGTGGGGGGGGGCTTTAGTAACACATGACAAAAGCTGCCAACTTCACTCTATCACCCAAAAGAGGAGGATTATCCCAACATGGAGACCTATGATTTTTCTGAGCAGTTCAGCAGGAAGCCTAACTGCTGTAGAGGCAGACAGCGTATCCTTGCTTGCCTTTAAGTCACACTGAAACACTTCGTTAGAAATAAAGCCCTTTAGAATACAACTTAGAAAACCACTTCTCCCCTTCTGCAAAGAAAGAAATTATAGAGTGATCATTTCCTTTCCACAAACAAACAAAATACACAAAAAAGTGACAAACTGTTATGTTAAATTTTAAATCATCTTTATTATTGTTAGATCAAGAATAAAGCAGCTCACTTAAAATTATGTGCAATTAAAAAAAAAAACAACAAAAACTCAAAGGGCCTTAAAAGGCTTCTACTCTATTTTATACATGATTGGTTCCAGAAAACATGTTTGAAAGCTGAAAGCCTGAAAGTGAAACAATAGATTTACACATTACAAGGGAGGCTAGACTCCTGAAGAGCTAAAATTTATTACAAAATCCCAAACATAGTTCAAATAATTACTGCTACTGTCAACAAGTAGCCCCATTTTTCTAAGACGGTTTAATTATTTTTTTCTCTCTCTTTTCTTTTCTCATTCCCCTGGTTCCCCACTTCCTACTTAGCCCTTTAGAAATGCAAATATAGCCTTTTACCTCCCCTTCACCAGACACTCCCTACAGGGCAAGTTCATCTAACTATGCGCTTAGGCGCTCCAGAAAAGAAATTTTCACCCACCATGAGGCTGCCTCAGTTTTTCAAACTCCCTCCCACCAGGAGACTGCCTCAAGAGATAGGAAACTCCTTCCCATCTGGTGAGTTTGCAGTCTAGTCCTGTCCACAAAGGTGCCAGCAGTCACAAGCTCGACCACTTCGTAGATAAGGCACCAGAGCTATCACATGTTTTGCTTGCTTCCTGCTCTACCTTTTAAAAGTACCCGCTTTCTGTTCCAAAAGTGAAGCGGTACACTTAAGGCAGGACATCTGTATTTCTTTCCCCAAGCTGGCTTTAGAATAAATCACTTTCTTTATACCAGACCTCACTCTTGTTAATTGAACTCTGCAAGGGGCGAGCGACTAACTTACATTTTGGTAAGACTACTTCTCAGCTCAAGCAAACTGGGAAGATGGCAGAGGGGAGGATGGCAGAGAAGTCACAGGAGGCCTGGCTCCAGGAAGGAAAGACTGCTGACCCCAGGGGCCATCAGCGATGCCCTAGAATGAGGGCGGTTAGACAGGCATCCCCCAACCAAAGGTCTCACGTACATCATAAGGCAGGACAGAATTGGGCACGTGTCAGCGAGCCCGTCATTAATAGACCAGAGGAACTTCACAGCCACAGATGTGCTTGCTTTTTCTACACAATTAAAATAACAATCTAATAATTGTATGATTTCATATAAAAGCCCATTCCTGGCTAATTGTGACATATGGGAAGATAGGGCAATACTGGCAACATATAACCTCAGGGCACCAATAGGCTGCAGGAGACAGGCAGCAGCCCCTTTGAGCAGATGGTGGGTTTTCTAGCTCCCATCTATGCCTGGCTTGAACCTCTCTTTAATGTTCCTACCAGGCCCCTGCAGGCCTTTGAGACTGTGAGCCCTGACTTTAAACCAGTAGCAGCATGTGCCTAAGTACATGGGGCAGGGATTTAGGGTAGCCTGTGGTTATGAGGCCACGATCTACTTCAACGTTTCCACTCGAGACATACTGGACAGAGAGAACAGAGCAATGGAGTGGGAGGGGACAATGGGTGTGGTGTGGTAGTAGTTTCCTATGGCTGCCATAGCAACACACCACAAACCAGGTGCTTTACAACAATAACGATCTATACTCTGGCAGTGGTGGAGGATGGCAGTCTGACATGAAGGTATTGGCCAGGTTGGTTGCTGCTGGAGCCTCTGCGGGAGAAACCCTTTGGTTCTCTCCCAGCTTCTGGTGGCTGTTGGCCCTTTTGTTTTTTGGTGTTCCTTGTCTTGCAGAGGCATCACTCCAATCTCTGTCTCCATCATCACATGGTGCGGATGTGTGTCTCTTTATGTTGTCTTCCCGCTGTATCCAAATTTCCCTCTCCTTACATAAGGACATCAGTCATTGGACTAGGGCCTATACCATCCAGTACGATCTCGTCTTAACTTGATTACATCTGCAAAGGGCCCAAATAAGGTCACATTTTGAGATTCTAGGTGAATATGATTTTTACAGGGACACTGTTTAACCCACAACAGGTATCAAGAGAGGAAACCCCCCAGGGCTGTTAGACCTTGTTTGAAGCCCTTAGACGAGGGGCAGAGGAAGTGATATGCAGGAGGGGTTCTGCTTTTGTGGGCCTGGCACCACCTCCCATGCCCACTGCTCAGCCTCCTTCCAGCCTGTAGAAGGCTTGGCCTTTTCCCCAACAGCAGCTAACAGAGACTTGCAATTATTGCTGTCTCGGTGATACAGTAACAATAAAATGAGGAGTATAAAAGACAGTTTGGGGGTCGTAATGGGAATGTATCAAAGAATAAAAGTCCAGGAGGAAAAAAAAGATTAGAGCCTGCTTGCAATTTTAATTTCTTCTATAATTAACCCAGTTTGTTGGTTGGATTAAACTACATCTCTCATTTGATCTTTTTCTTGTTACTCTGGCCAAGTAATAAATATTTACTTTGGTATTAAAATTATAACCAAAATTAGACAGAGGAGGATCTACACCAAAATGGCAACCTATGGTTTTCTAAGCTGTTCTGCCTGACTGCTGAACTGCTTATGAGAAAGGCATTGTCTTTACTTGCCCTTGAGGCGAAAGCAATACAGCATAATTTTGGAATACAATGCCCAAGAAATAGTCACAATGCGGAAGGAGTGGAGAGGTGGCAATGAAGAGACAGAGATAAAGAGTCACCTATTCAACCTATCAACAGGAGAATTAGCCTGTGACCGCAAGAGCTGACATATGGATGCAGTACAGGGGTCCCTGGCTTTCTGCCAGCTGAGAAATTAGAAAAGCCTGGCAGATTAATTGGCATGGGTAGGCCGTATGCTATAGACCTACCTGATAGCAAATAACACCAAGGCTTTTCTCTGAAAAGAAAAAAAAAGACTCGTTTTGGTTTGAATTTCCTTGGCTATCTCTTTTAACAAAATTCAAAAGGTATTTTAACTTTTAACTGAAATTTGCCCAAGCTTACATATTTGATTTCAAAAGATATGTGGAAATTCTCAGCATGATGGGAAGGAATGAATTATTTTGAATTATAGAAAGAAAGATTGTTTTGTGGTAATGTGCAATTTATAAAGAGTCAATTGAGATCTCTAGAAGATGGCTTTGCGCCCAATCTTAAGGAAAAGAAAAAGGTATTTTGGATAACAAATTTAAATGTAGGTCAATAGAAAGACACCTACTCCAGGGGTAATTTCAGGCAAACCTGTCATTGATCTTTCCATGTAGTCTCTGTGGTAGCAATAGATACCACTATTGAAGAGACACCCTGGTGACAAAGTTCCCTTAGAGATAATTTGCTTTCTGTTGTAGGATTCGGGTTTAATAAGCCGCTGAACAACCTGTGCATTTCAGGCCACCTGAAGAACAAGCTGCATTCAGACCCTATTGCCCTTGTCTAAAGCATTGCTCAAAAGAGAAAATAAACTTGTGTTTGTTTAACCTGGTTTGATCCAGGTTTAACTTCCTCTGAACAACAGTTTGAAAGCCCTTTAAAATAACCTGGAAATAACTCTCTGCCTGGGGCTGGATGAGTATTAAAGATCACAGAGTTAATTTTAATTATTCTTTGTGACACAGTGCATGACGAACATGAGAAATACTTTTCTTGGGCTGGTAAAATTTTGTGATTTTATTTATTCACATGGTAAGCATATAACACTGAAAACACCACGTCTTTGGGAAAAGGAAATAAAGTAAAGGACATGTTTGGATGTCGTTTTGTCTAAAATTTGTTTCTTAAATTGCTATATTTAATTGATGCAAGATCTCTCCATGTTTCCATTAATATAAGATTTAGAATTCCTTTCTTCTGAGAATTTAGGACCTGAGACAATTTCAACATAATTCCATAAGGCATTGTGAGGATGAATGGGGGTAAGGACGGGAAAGTAATATTATTTAAAGCAATATTATTTGTTATTTTCTATACTTCCATATACTTTTACCAAAGCATCATAATAAGTAATATAACTTTTATAATGAGAAAAAACTTATTAAAATATATAAGGCACTCAGGAAGCTTTATATAACAAAATCAGAACAGTAGAGTAGCTTGTAAAAGAATAGTTTAATAACAAAGTGCAGCTGTCTCTAGAAATAATTAGAAATAAAGAAGACATGGACAGAAATGGACCAAGAGACCCAGAGGAAAAATTGTAAATATACTAAGTTGAGTATTGGGCACATAGAAATGCTTAAGAAGTTTATTAAGCACCTACAACATCCTACTGGATGCTGTTGGCTGCTTGCATTTATTATCTCATTTAATCTGCACAATTCTGAGGAGTATCATTATCCTAATTTTTCAGTTAAGAAAAATAAAATCCAAAGAAGTAAATTAAAACATCCAAGGTCAATGTTATTTACAAGAAATAGAGTGGAGTTTTGAGCTCAGGGCTCACTACAGAGCCTGGACCCTTCCTACCATGCTATCCTGAGTGTTGGAGGGTACAGGAAAGAAATAAAACAAGAAGTAAAAAATGTAACCACATTTAAGAGATTTTCTTTAAATTTACCATTAGATCTTTGGTTATAATTAAATAGTTCTCTCTTTCTTTTCTGTTTGCTTTCTAATTTTACTTGTTGAAATAGCTTTTCCTAATATTGAGAAATCTGTGTCCCTATTAATGTGTCTGAAAGCAGAAGCAAAAGTAAAGAATATGTGAAAAATAACTTGAAGTTGAAATCACAGCTTCCTTTACCACTTGGTAACAAAATGCCTGGAAGACAACATTAATTATTAATTAGAAAGGGGGGCCCACTATATAGATTATATAATTTAGTAAGGAGAAGAGGTTTCTATAAGACAAATAGCAATATTGGCCATGCCAGAAACAAAAAATGTTTTAATTCTATTGTGCACCCAGTTCGCAACTCTTTGGTGAATGCAGGATCCTGCTTTATTTGCTTTGACCCCTAATACCAGAACTTCATAATATTTCTAAGAGAGAAAACTAAAGTGGAATCTACTAACTCATTCATTTATGATAGAACACCACTGTCACGGTCCAGTTAAAATCCCCAAGGTCTCTCCCTGCCCCCCTAAAGCAGCTTCATCTTTGCCTTCTGGGAAGCACAGAAACTCAGTATCACCAACAGTCATCCATTCTAAGCTTTCCTGAACTGACATCTCTCCATTTCGGCCATATTCATGTACTACCAGACAGCCTAAATCTTTGCCTCTTTATCTGTTAGACACGTGACTTGGGAGTCTCAACCTCTCTGGGCTCGACTGCCATCTCTAAAATGGGGGTCATAATTAACAAGCACCTCAATTTCATAGGTTTTTTGTGAGAAGGTTAAATGTAAAAATTCCCGTGAAACATTTATAACTGTGATGGTGTATGGTAAACAACTAGTAATTGTTAGCTGCAATGATCATTTCTGTTATTATTTTCAGTATCATTCTAATAACCAATAGTCACAATATTTTTTAAATGGCTCAAAGTTCAAAATTAAAAAATAAAGGAAACTTGATGGTGCTATGATACATGGAAACCAGTATCCACTTGCCATAAATAGTGGTAATCATAAAAATAAATGTGATAAAAACCCACCTAAGGTATTATATTCCAGCTAGGTAAACTTGTCTCCCAGGATTCTCAGCCTAGGAACTACTTTTTTTTTTTTTTTTTTTTTGAGTAAAAGAGGGATTACTCAGGATTTCAAAAGTGTTCAGACATGCTAGGACCAACCACGAGTTTCCCCTTGATATTCTCAGAAGCAGTGTGAAAGAACTATGTTGCTCAGTGCTTTTTAATATCTGTATACTGTGTACCGTCCAAGATGATCTGAGTACTTGGAGAAGTGCCAATCTTGTACCTTGTGAAACACACATCTATTTCAACCATTCTCCCATGATCAACTTCCTCTTACAGTGGTATGAATAAGTATAAACTGTGTTGGGCAAATCGCATAATGGCCAATTCATGACCTTCCAAAGCTGCCCAATCTATTCACATGGCATTGATGTTACACTGCCTCAATATATCATCACCCCATTTACTCAAATGATTTCCAGAACTCAAATCCCAGGTAGTATCCATCTCTCTGTCTCCCTATCATTTTATACAGTCCTTTATATACAAATAGGCACACATTACATATGTTGATTATTGGATTAAAATTCATTTAGTCTTTAGAATTTTAGAGACATTGATGACAATTCCTGGGATTAGGACTGATTTCTAACCTTTCTTGATGTGTGGGTAGAGGTCAAAGATTACTTAGTTTTCAGAAGCAAATTAATATTCTCCCCCAAAACAAAGCTATGCACAATGGTTTTCAACACTTTCAGGCCTTCAGAATACTCTCCACATCACAAAACTGAATAGAGAAATCAGTGTCTGGGATAAAGAGAGATGTCACCAAAAATTTTAGTCTAGAGGTTGTGTCAGCTGTATTTACCTTTTCTGTAAAGCTCAATAAAGCCTGTTATGTGCTTAAGTTAATACTTGGGTGTTCTCTTCCCAGGGATATTATTTTGATGTTTTCTGTACCTTCAGATCTGTTTTGCATAGGAAAAATTTCCATGATCAACTCAAGTCCTTACAGGAATCCTCCTCTCGTTTCTAAATAACTAGACTCAACTATTTTCTTCCCTAGATAGCAAAGAAAGCAATTTCATTTCAAGGAAGAGCCTTTATTGTTTTCAGACAAATCATCTAAAAAGAACTGTGAAGTTGCACAGGTAATGGGTTCCAATAAATAATTCTCATGATGACAGAACATTTAAGGATGTGATACATGGGTCCTCTCCTATTTAATAGCCCAAATCTGCAAGGACCTTTTCCTAATTCCAAGGGGAAGTTGATGACCGAAAAAGAGAAGAGCTTAAGAAAGGAGCAGGAAGCTCTTATTATTAAAAATGCCTTGGTGGCAAAGTGGAAGATAGTAATTTAGATGCGACAGTGACAAAGGGAATTTGATAAGGATATGAAGGGGAGGGGTTTAAGGAGAACAGTTCATTGTGAACCTGACCTACTTAAAGGAAAGAAGAGGATAATATCTGAAGATACTTGCACTATGTATAGGTAAAGGAGTTTTCTGGCAAATCCTCCTCTAATAATCAGCACACTACATTTATTGAAAAATCTGGTAAATGGGGCTTTTGTATAAATATTAAACTCAAAAGAACTATGAAAAGAAGATAATGCTCTGAAAACACTGATAACCTCAAGCAACAAACAAAATGTGCTACAACTGTTTCCAAATAATCCACAGCAGCAAATTATTCAAATTGAATCCCTATAATCAGTCTAAAAATGAGATTGGTTAGTATTATCCCTAACAAATCATGCTTTGTTGCACTGTTGAAGTGTCCAGTATTTCAGATCAAGTCATGCAGAACCGTTAGACATGTCTACATTGGGTAAATATCAGGAATTTATTAGAATCTTTGAGTCTGTGTGTCTGTATGTGTATGTGTAGGAGTGACTGTATGTATCTGTGTGTGTATGAGTTACCTGCAAAATTAAGGAGCAGAATAATTTTTAACATATAAATGTTACAGTGCTACATAAGAAAATGATGTTAATAGCAAATTCACTTTTTAAAAATTAGGTAACCTGAATAATAAGTGATTTAGGGATACTCGCTTTGTAGTGGTCACATAGCAGAGGGAAACCAAGTTGAAAAGAATATAAAACATCAGGAGGTCTGTATAATTAATCAGCAATCCTACAAAGTATGCCATAAATTAGAGCTGCAATTATACCACTGTGCTTGGAAAATAGGAGGCTGGACTTTTTATATAAGCATTCAGGTTTATTTCTTAATATCTATCTCCAGCATAATGTAAAGTGCACTTCCGGAAATGTGGCTATGAGAGTTAAGGCTTTCATTGCTGCTATTTACAACCTAATTTGCAAATTTTTACAGCATCTTCATAGTCACATTGCAGTTAAGTGGAAGAAAGAAATACCTTGCCATTCTTGAAGTTCCTGTCAAGAAAGTGAACCTTAAAAGTCACTAGAAGATAAAGTTTTTATGGATCTGAAATTTGCTGTGAACCACATTCCTTTTAGGAAAAGTAGTATAAAATTTACTTTTAAAATACAGGTTGTTCCTTAACAATTTCCAACTCTGATCCTTTCTATAAACAATATACTTTAACGTATCTATTGCTACTGAATTATTTATTCCAAAGGTTCTAGAATTCTGCTTATTGTTTTTCTGTTAGATGTAAAGATTTGCATAGTTTGCAAAAAATGTTTTGTGAATATAAATTACAATTTGCTAGGTTTCTTGCCAGCTTATGGTATACCACTGAATTCCATATCATTCACTAACATTACTCTTCTGATGAAAGAGCAATAAGAAAGGCCAAATATATATATATATATATATATATAGAGAGAGAGAGAGAGAGAGAGAGAGAGGGAGAGAGAGAGAGAGACAGAGAGAGAGAGAGAGACAAATATAGATATAGATAGATATACAGTTGACCCTTGAACAACACGGGTTTGAACGACACGGGTCTGAACTGTGCAAGTCCACTAATGCACACATTTTCTTCCACCTCAGCCTACTCAACTTGAAGAGGATGAGGATAAGGACCTGTATGATGACACACTTCCACTTAATAAACAGTAAATATATTTTTCTCTTCCTTATAATTTTCTTAATGACATTTTATTTTCTTTATTGTAAGAATACAGCATAGGCTGGGCGTGCTGGCTCAGGCCTGTAATCCCAGCATTTTGGGAGGCCAAGATGGGCAGATCACCTGAGGTCAGGAGTTTGAGACCAGCCTGGCTAACATGGTGAAACCCTGTCTCTATTAAAAATACAAAATTAGCTGGGCATGGTGGCAGGCACCTGTAATCCCAGCTACTCGGGATGCTGAGTCAGGAGAATCACTTGAACCCAGGAGGCGGAGGTTGCAGTGAGCTGGGATCACGCCACTGCACTCCAGCCTGGGTAACGGAGTGAGACTCGGTCTCAAAAAAAATAATAAAGAATACAGCATATAAGCCATATAACATGCAAAATACGTGTTAATTGGCTGGGCATGGTGGTTCATGCTTGTAATCCCAGCACTTTGAGAGACTGAGGTGGGCGGATTAGTTGAGCCCAGGTGTTTGAGACCAGCCTGGGCACATTGTGAAACCCCATCTATGCAAAAAATACAAAAATTAGCCAGGTGTAGTGGTGTGCACCTGTAGTCCCAACCACCTGGGAGGCTGAGGTGGTAGGATTGCTTGAGCCCAGCAGGTCGAGGCTGCAGTGAGCTGGAATCAAGCCACTGCACCACTCCAGCATGGGCAACAGAGTAAAACTCTCTCAATTTAAAAAAAGGTGTTTATAAACTGTGCTATCATTAAGGCATTCTAGTCAATAGTAGCCTATTAGTCCACGTGCAGTGGCTCATGCCTATAATCCTAGTGCTTTGGGAGGCTGAGGCAGTAAGAACACTCGATCCTAGGAGTTTGAGACTAGCTTGGGCAACATAGCTAGACCCTGCTTCTACAAAAAATATGAAAGAATCAGCCGGGTGTGGGGGCATGCACTTGTAGTCCCAATTACTTGGGAAGGTGAGGCTAGAGGATTGCTTGAGCCCCGGAGTTGGAGGTTAAAATGAGCTAGGATTATGCTGCTGCACTCCAGCCTGGGTGACAGAGCAAGACTGTCTCTCTTAAAACAACAACAACAACAACAACAACAACAACAAAAACAGTATGCTATTGGTAGTTAAGGTTTTGGGGAGTCAAAAGTTACATGTGAATTTCTTTCTGTGCAGAGGGTTGGTACTCCTAACCCCTTAGTTGTTCAAGGGTCAACTGTATGTGTGTGTGGGTGTATATATACATATTCAATGCCCTACACAGGGGAAGAGTCTGATTGCAGCCTGCTTTTGAGTTCTGACGCACATCCAGCTGTTCTCTGACCATCATGCTCCCATGTGGCCTCTCAGATAAGCCCCAATTTATTAGTTTTAATAAATGAAATCATATTCCTAATTTTTTAGCCTTCCCCAACAAAATAAGGAAGTAAAAGTTTGTCATTGTTGGTCTGTTCTATATTTTAGCCTATCCATGATCAATCCACAGATATTTTTTGAGTACTTGCTATATAAAAGCCTCTGTGATAACCACTACAGGGGATTCAAAAGGAAAGAAGCAATGTCACTCCGATCACAATTTTCCTGTGGATTAGACATCTACTGTATTGCCTGCACAGCATCCATTTCTCTTTGTCTAGTAATAATAATAATCATCATCATCATCATCAACATCCCAATTTTCCTTTGGGAAATCATGTCTCCCCACTGTCAGACTGTGTACTTTGGGTGGCTGTAACACCACTCTCTGGCTGCTGGGGTGTTCATGTGACACAGGCATGGCCAATGATAGAGCATCACACACTCCTGGTTAAAGTGATTGGTTCAGGAGTGGACACCTGACCTAGTCTAGACCCGTCAGGATAAATATGTGTCATCCTAAGACATTTGTTCCAACAACTGGAAAAGAGGTATATGTTTTCTGCTGGGGTTACTAAAATGGTAGATAATCCGCTAGGGGTCATTTGTCATTTCACCAAAGAATAGCTTGGCTGAGAATGAAACCAACAGAAATGAAGTCTTGATGATATTCCCTTAGCACATACAGCAAACCCTGAAATTTTCAGATACGTGAGCCAGCAGATTCCCTTTGAAATATTATGAAAATAATGTAGAATGAGATGATGGTGACAGTTGCAAGATTTAGTACATTTACTAAAAATCATTGCGTTGTACACTTAAAATGAGTGAATTTTATGGAATGTAAATTATACTTCAATAAAGTTGTAAAAAAGGCCTCATAAGCCAGTTTGGGTTGGATTTCAGTCATCTGCAACCTGAAGAGTTGTGATGAATACACAGCGTCACTTGTGAGACAGTGTATACAGAGGAAACAATATATCTGCATGTCCACAGATGATGCATCAAATGGCTGAAACACCAGAAGAAGGGGGTCAACATGGGTGCCCATCCTGATTATAACTGTCCACCTCCTTGTTTGTCTCCTCACCAGTCTATAAGCTCATGCAATATAGTCCTTTTGCTCTCTGTGTTCAAAACCTAGCACAGTAATGACTCAGAGAGGCTGTAAATAAGTTTGCTCTGGTGGTGGTGGTGTTGGTGGTGGTGGACTCTTCTTGTGACTTCCCTTTTAGTGGCTGATCACAAAAAGTTTTTTCTGACTTATAAAACAATTATTCAAAGTTCAGGATTCATCTTTAGTGCTATTTCTGTTTTTCAGAAAATTCAGGCAAAAAATTACTTAACAAGAGGAACTCCGGACGGTCGAGTGCACCAACCAAACTGGGAAAATCCCCCAGATAACTGCCAAGTTCTTCACCTCACTTTGTCTGTGTAGCTATAGTCTGTAGAGGGATTATACCCTGTATACATTTAGGTTGGCCTTTCCACATTTTTTTCCTTGGTTTTGATGTGCTTCTTTGGCTGTTTAGGCATACATCCAAAGCAGAAAATGATAGATGACGATACTTATCTTACTTTTGAAGAGGGAGCAAAAAGCACATTGTAATCAACTTCCAAGAAACTTAAAAAGTGATTTTTCTTGTGAGGAGAAATATGGTCATGCCCACAGATTCTGTGCTCGGTTCAGCTGCTGACAAACCATTTTTGGAACCGTTCTTGAGATTAGCACAAAAAACAGCAAATGCAATCTCAGCTTATTTGTTCCAGCTGATACCATCTGAACAGAAGCCTGAAGGCAAGGGCTTTTGAGATAAGGCAGACTTCCCTAACTCTCAACTGTAAATGGTCATGGTTCATAGACAGATGACCCACACCACTTTTAACTGGCACAGCATGAAGTACAAAAGGCAGTACAACTTTGTAACTTTTGTTTTAAGTAAAATCTCAAGCAAAATCATTGTCATTAAAAAAAAAAAAGCAAACAAAACTCCTCTGAAGTAGGTATTTGAAAAACAAAATACCTTTCTTTCCAGAATTAGACTTCGAGAATGTGTCCATATACACACCAGTTTCTACTGAATTCACCACTAACTTACTGATTAATCATGGGTAAGTTGTAGAGTTTTTTCCTCTGAAAAATGATATTGAAACTGCCATTGCAAAATTATAACTGAGACAGTGAAAAGAGATCTGACCCAAACAGCTCCATCTTGCTTCTAACCTCCAAGTTGTCCTTGTTCACTCCTGGGCGTTGGGATGGAAATTAAGTTTGGGAGGAACTCAGTTTATAGTTTATAGTTTAAAACAAAGACAATAATGGCCCTTTCCCATAAGAAACCACATTCTTGCCTGGGGATTAGACCCCAGCTAATTTGTAGGCTAACAAATTAGCCAAAAGATTAGAAATTATGGTTTAGGAGTGATGTGACCAGAGGCTACAAGATTCTTCCCTCCCTAAACTGCTCTTGGGGATAATATTACTATTGTAAAATCTAAGACCAGTGCTTGAGATATTTTGCATACCCTGCACTCAATGGATCAGCTGGCTCCACCCAGATCAATAAACTGGCTCATCTGATTTTACAGCCCCCACCCAGGAACTGACTCAGTGCAAGAAGACAGCTACGACTTCCTATGTGTTCATCTCCAACTCAACCAATCAGAACTCCTGACTCACTGCCCCCTGCTCCCCACCAACCCACCAAATTATCCTTAAAAACTCTGATCCCCCAGTGCTCAGGGAGAATGATTTGAGTAATAGTAAAACTCCTGTCTCCTACATAGCCAGCTCTGAGTGAATTATACGTTCTCTATTGCAATTCCCCTGTGTTGATAAATCTGCTCTGTCTAGGCAGCAGGCAGGGTGAACCCATTGAGCAGTTACAATATGGCTGAACTTAGTGTCTTCTGGCTTTAAAAGTCCACCAGTCAATATAGTCAAAGCTCAGACATTTTAGCAAAAGGAAATATAATTTGGCTGATTAAAATAATTTGTCTATGTAGAGAAGATACAATGCCTTTTATTTATTCTTTCTTCATTAAAAATGTATATTTAATTACTATGGGTACATAATAGGCATATATATTTATGGGATACATGTGACATTTTGATACAGGCATATAATGTGTAATGATCCCATCAGGGTAATTGGGGTATCCATAACCTCATTTATCATTTCTTTGTATTAGGAACATTCAAATTTTGTGCTTTTAGTTATTTCAAAATATACAATAAATTATTGTTGACTATAGTCACCCCATTGTGTTATGGAATAATAGATTTTCTTCATCCTGTCTAACTATATTTTTGTATCCATTAACTATGACCCCTTTTCCACCCCTCCCTCCTTCTGGTAATTGTTATTCTACTTTCTGTCTCCATGAGTTCAATTGTTTTAATTTTTAGCTTCTACATGTGGGTGAGAACGTGCAAAATTTGTCTTTCAGTGCCTGAATGCCTATTATTTTGTACAACTAAAACTAAATTCAAATGATCAATTGTTTATAGGAAACCCATCTACTAGTTTGCCAAAAATCCAAATATGTCTAACTGAGATTTATACTAGCTATCAATGGTAAAAAAAAATAAAGTTAACTGAAAAAATGAGATTCCCGAACAGTTAACACCAATATTTATTTTTAAAATTTGATACTAAATGGTTTAATCCCCCTTTGCTTTCTTCCGTCTCTCCTTCTTTTCATCTCCGATTCATTCAATGGCTAGTAGTGCTCACTACCTAAGGTAGAGTCTCAGTCAATAAAGATGAATTGGAAATAACCCTTCCCTTTAGGAAATTCACAGTCTGGTGAATTTCCACTATCACCACCAATAAATATGAGACAGATAAAATAATGTGGTTCTCTGAAATGATATATGTATCTATAGAGTATCCTGAAAACATAGCAGAGGTCCTGGGTGGGGATGAATCAATGATAATTTTTCATGGAGATGAATTGATTCTTAAGGGATATGTAGGAGTTTGATACATACAGGGGACAACATGCAGAAAAGGTGGTAGCTCATTGTCAGAGCATTAACTGTGAGGCAGAAAGGGGGCTGGAGGGTTCAGAAAGGGGTCAGGTCACAAAGACCCTTGCCAGTCACGTAGGAAGCAAAGACTTTATCCCAGGATAAGAACTTAAGGCACGGGGGTGATACCATCAGATTTACATTTTGGAAAGATCATGCTGGTGAATGAATGAGGAAAATCAATTTGGGTATAAGAAGAAGCCAGTGGAAACCAGGCAGAAATCTTCCTGCAAGGGTTCAGGCACATGCTGTCCAAGAGACGGCTAAGCAAATGTGGCTATTTAAACTTACGTTAAAATTAAGGAAAATTAAAATTTCTCTTCCTCAGTTGCATTGGTCACCTTTCAAGTGTTCCATACCCACATATGGCAAGTGGCTACTGTATTGGATGAGCACAGACATAGAGTATTTCCATCACCAGAGAAAGTGCTACTAGACACTGCCAGACTAGACAAGAGAAAACCTGAACTAGGGCAGCAGTGGCTAAGAGGAGCACAAAACAACACAATTTAGGAGGAAAAGTCAGGAGGAGAATTAAGTATTGACTGGATAGCATGAAATTTGTCTCAGATATGCTTGTCTGCAATGAGACAAAGAATGTGGGAGGAAGTTTTGTATGATGGTGATAATCAGCTGAATTTAAGTTTATTGATTCTGAGAGCACAGAGGTAGAAAATGATACCTAAGATAATGCCTTAATTCTATAATTTCATTTTTTTAAACATGGCACACCATAATAGAATCACAGACCACTGGAGTTGGGAAGGGCCAATCATTCCATTTATACATCAGAAAACCTGGTAAGATCTTTTTCTCATTCATTGCTGTATCTTCAGCCCCTTGAGTAGGGCGTGATGGAAGCATAATTAAATTTACTGTGAATGAGTGGGTGAATGTGGTCCAGACAGATGATGTGAAGGGGAAACAACTGCAGTTTGTGGAAGGAGAAACTTGGTTAAATTTCTATTTCTGTGACTTCAATTAAAGATGTAAGTTTTCTCAACCTCGGTTTCCTCATCTATACCTGAATAATTGGGTCTTTATAGGGATTTTTAAAAATTAATTTACAAATAAATTCTTTGAAAACTACAAAGTGCTGCACTTGCTTACAACTGGTGCTTGTTGTTATTATCCAGGGTTATCCAGCTCCTTACTTAAAGTTTGGTTTGAGGTCAGCAGCTATGTTACATATGGGAGCTTATAAGAAACACACAATCTCAGACCCCATCCCAAACTTTCTGAATGAGATTCCGCATTTTATTAAGGTTCTTAACAAAGTCAGAGAAACACTGAACTACATATTAGGAGACTGGAATTTCACCTCAAGTCTCCCAATTTTAGAGATCAATGAATGGAAGAGTTGACACAGTTACTAAGAAATTTGGTGAAAAACATATATAATTTCAAGTCTGATTTACTCACATTGGATGTTCATAATTAAACTGATGGCCCTAGGAAACTGCTAGATCCCAGTCTAATTTTCTTACGCAGAACAAGTCTCAGTGGTGGCTAAATTTCTCCAATGAGATTGCCGATTACTTTGGGTGGAGGTAGAGATAAGATGCCAATTGCTTTTCCTCATGATACGGAATTGAGAGGAAAAGCTCACATATTGTGTATCAGTCAGGTCTGAACATAAATATCCCTGAAATATAAATGTCCCTACGAATGTTCAAAAACATTAATAGTGCAAATATGGCATTGCATTCATGAAACATATTTGTAGTAAGAACCTACTATGTGTCAGGAGATGTACTAAAGATGCAATAGTGAACAAAACTGATACGGTTCCTCCCTTCATGAAACTTAAACTCTACTGTAAAAGACAATTTATTCTGTGTATGACCATTCTTTAATTCACTAATTCAACAAATACTTCCTGAGCATCCACTGTGGGCTCTGCACTCTTCTGGGAATTAGGCATCCAATAATAAATAAGACAAATAATGTCATTACTCTTAAGGATCTCACATTTCAGTGGAAGGAGAGACTAACAATAAAGCAAAGCAAATATGAATGTGATAAGTTAGTGCAGTAATATGTGCTAAGAAGAAAATATGGACAGACTTATGATAGAAATGCACTTTTGGTGTGTGTTGTGGGCACAAAAGATGATGGAATTTCTTTAGGTTAAACACGGAAGGCCTCTCTTTGTATTACTTGAGCTAAGATCTAATTGATGATAAGTAGTGGTCAGGCAAAGGATGGGGAATGAGAGAGAAAAGCAAGGGCAAAGGCCCTAAGGAAACAGCAGGCTTTGTGTTTTCCTGGAACAGAAAGGCCAGTGGGATGGGTGAGTGGAGTGGTAAGAAATGAGATTGGCTGCTAAGGTTTGGGCTAGATCATGTAATAAGAAATTTAGATTTTCCTTCTAGACCAACTTGATGCCAAATAATCACATGCATAAATGTGAAATTATATCATATGAGGTACTGTAAAGGAAAAGATTGTAAATATCTATAAAAGGGAAATTGAGTCTCAGTAAGAGGTAATATGAGCGAGGTCTGAAGCAAAAGGAAGTGTTAACCAGGCAATAACAGAAAGTAGAAGAGTGCATTCTAGGCACAGGAAGAGAGATGATAATGATGGGGGCAGATGTGGCACAGACTAGAGAAACGGTGAGAAAATTAATTACTAGGTTTTAGGTGACTTTAAATTCAGTCTGATTCGATGGGCAGATGAGAGCGCCAAAAACATGAACATCATCCTGGGCAGCATTAATAGATACATGACATCCAGAATGCGGGAGGGGATAACCCCATTCTACTCTGTGCTGATCAAACTGCAGCTAGAGCTACAAGGCACCACCATTTGAGAGGGTCACTGAAAAAATTAACACCAACTAAGAGGGCAGCCAAGGACACTGGATGATTCACAGGAACAAGATGGATGGGACTCAAAACCACTTCACATGAAGATGAAAGAATGGTGTTCAACATTATTTTAATTGTTGTTGTTTTCAACTACTCAGCATCCATTTTCCCGTTTTCATAGTACTCATATGTTCTTTTGAGGATAGCTGTTCTCACTGGATTCAATCTGGTAAGGCTGTGGTCAGATGCCCTCCCTTTCCCTGTGTCTTATGACCAAAGCTACAATAGTCATACATAATGCCTTCCTCCTGGAACAGCAGAACAAAGAACCTGATGAACTCAACATGGGCACCCTGATCAAATGATTCCTGTAAATAAACAGCTTCTGCCTTTCCTGTTCCCTAATCCCAGAGGGACACCTTAGATTCATTTAGTTTCAAAACTGCTTCTTCCTGGGTTTTCTAAGTCCCTCATATCCTTCCAATAAAATTCCTGTTTGCTTGAGTTAGCTAGAGTTATTTTGGTTAATTGCAACCCAAGAATGCTGACACATTTAGCCTGGTGAACAAAGAAATGACTTGGGTGAACCTGGGGACAGAAGAGCTGCTGTCTTTAAAAATTTGGAAGAGTGTTACAGAAAAGAAACTTGGGATTTCCTGTGCTGCACCAGGAGTCTGGCTTAAAAGTGGATGGCTCTATCTAGGGATAAACATTTTATTACATAAAAATTCCCTAAGGGGTATAATTCTCCACAGAAGTTTCTATTACTGGGAGTGTTTTTGGCAGAAGAGATCCAGATAAGTTAGGATTTTTCCTGGAGGGAATTCAAGAATCATATAGGGTTGGCCTAAATAATTTTTGAGGTCCAGAGAGTCTATAAGTCTTGGGGTTCAAATTACATCTTTCATATGACTTAAAATTTCAAATGTAATTGTATTTGACATGTTTTTGACAAGTCTATTTTCCCCAAGCTTAAAAAGACTTTGATGAAGAAGAAAAAGGCAATGTATTTTTATAGGAAGTGCCACTGAAAGCAGGAACGCAAAAATTTTGAGTATCAAATGGATTGTAGAAGTTAAGACACGCTTTCTAGAAGAATTCCCCTCTACGCAATGTTTTTCAAAGCTTATCTAAATGGATGGCTTTGTTTTCACCCTCAAAGCATTGCACCATGGCTAAACTCCAGTCTGCTTATTTCATTCTCCCTAAGCCCTGTTTAAAGCATTTTAGATTAATAATAGCCTTTGTTTCCCTAGCCATTAAGCAGTGTTGTTGTGTGTGACTTAAAAGGATGGCTCTCTTCTAATAACAAGGTGGTTTGGTTCAGAGGTGGGTATGTCGTCTCTAGCAGGGATTTAACAATATTTGATATAACATGCCCTGAGGAAAATAAAAATATTTTTATTTTTAGGTAAGGTATGCTCTCAAGGGTTGTCATTTGCTATAAGGAGACAGTCCTATAGTTTTTCAACAGTTGCTGAAAAACTACTGTACAAGACACTGTCTATTATTTAGTATATATCCCTTGTCTAAAGATCTGTATCAGTTAGCTATCACCACACACGTAACAAACAACCCCCAAACTCAGTTGCTTAAAATAACAAGACTTTTCATTGCTCATGAGTCTATGTTTCAGCTAGGTGTTGGCTGCAGTGATGAGTGGGACTAGGCGATTTGTCCCCTCTTCATTCAATAGGATTTTTTTTTTTTTTTTTTTTTTGTGACATGGAGTCTCGCTCTGTCGCCCAGGCTGGAGTGCAGTGGCATGATCTCGGCTCACTGCAAGCTCCGCCTCCTGGGTTCATGCCATTCTCCTGCCTCAGCCTCCCTAGTAGCTGGGACTACAGGCACCCACCACCATGCCCGGCTAATTTTTTGTATTTTTAGTAGAGACGGGGTTTCACCGTGTTAGCCAGGATGGTCTCGATCTCCTGACCTCGTGATCCACCCGCCTCAGGCTCCCAAAGTGC
This sequence comes from Hylobates moloch, assembly GCF_009828535.3. Lineage (NCBI taxonomy): Eukaryota > Metazoa > Chordata > Mammalia > Primates > Hylobatidae > Hylobates > Hylobates moloch. Next base: position 20,054,936 of record NW_026652279.1, on the reverse strand, counting down.
TGGGATTACAGGCGTGAGTCACTGCGCCCGGCCCAATAGGCCTTCTTTATCTTGTTTGCATGGTAGCGAAACAATTTGAAAAGCAGCAAGGGATAGGCTCCAATGTGCAAGGACTTTTAAAATCATTTGCTTGCATCAATTCTACTACCATTTCATTGGCCAAAGCAAGCAGTCTGGCCAAGTCAAGAGTGAAAGTGGGAAGGCACTACCAAAGGACATGATGCAGGACATGTGCAAAGCAGGGGCCATTACTGCAATCAATCTGCTCCTGGATTCAAGTAATACATTTAATGTATAATTTAAAGTCAGGAGAAAGTTGCCTCTCTTCAACACTGTTTTTCATATAATGAACTTCATTTAACAGCTTGCTGATTTCTCTTTTGGCTCAGAATCTTAGGAAACTCAAAACATTAATAATACTAGCTAAGTCATTATTAAAGTACACGTTCCCCTTCTTCTACAGGTCTAAATGTTTTATTTTAACAGGCCTATTATATATAACTTGTATTACAAGCTGCCTCAAGTATTTTGCTTTTATTTTTGATTTTGAGAGAGACAGTATATTAACCAAAAAAAAAAAAAAACCTCAAAACCTGTATTTATCTAAAGTATGGCTCTTGTCCATGCAGTACCTATAGACATGTGAAATATTTGCAGACAAGAAAGGAGAGAGATGCTCTTTTAAAGGGGCATTAGTCATTATTACATATTACATAACATGAATCAAAGTGACAACTGTACACCTTGACAAAAGTTTTCCAAGGAATTATCTCAAACCAATTTTCACTAGGGATGTAGCCTTTTACAATCTCCACAGGTTCAAAAAGAGGAATATTTAAAATTCAGAACCCACACCTAAGAAGGTGACAGACGTTAAGAAAACTCAGCTGAAAATGAAGTTCTTCATTTCATTTTGGAATATTTTCTTCTAAAGATATCATGAGACAGATTTCAAAGGACTTTGAAGATAGAACTGCAGTGTTTCATGCCCATATGATTGAGTCCGGGAAATATTACCTGAGTCTTGGCAGCTGAATTTGAAATGCTGACTTGAAATGTTTTCATTGAAGTTGCACCAACATTAAATAGAACTAGAAAGTTATTTAAGCTGGTTTTAACATTTTCTTATAAATTTCCTCTTAACTGACAGCAAACTCTCATACCTAGGGAGACAAAAACTTAATAGGTGTTAAAACTCTTTGGGGATATTTACGTCTGGAATAAATTAGGGGATTTTTACAGATCCCAAACTGTTTCTGATGAGCAGAAGATTTTTTTTTTTTGATAAATCAGTCACTTAAAAATTTAGTATGATTCTAAAAATAAAAAAACAGATTTTGCAATTACATGTGCTCTGGGCTAGATATTAATCTAATGGTAAGGAAATAATTTATATTAAAATAATAATTAGATGGTATATACCATTTCTAAAGCCAAAGGTTAGCTCCTCAATGATTTTTTTTCACAATATGTTGATAGGCATAATTATGAAAAGGGCTTTCAAAGTTATGACCAAGAACTCATAAATACTTGTGGAGACTTAAAGACTTTATGGTCTTATCATACTAAAATGCAATTAGGTGTTTACATTTTTAAAGAGCTTTTCACAGACACTATAGATACCATAAACTGGAAACAGACGGCCTTCTGAAAACTTGCTCTGAAAACATTATCTGACTCTTTGTTTTTAAATATATTTTCCCCCAGAAGCTAATTTCCTTGACCTAAAAGGACTTCGCAGGACTATATTCTTTTCCTGATGTCAAGATACTGCTGTAGTTTCCTGTAATAACATTTATTTCCTCGCCCAAAGGAATAGTTTATAGCTAACCTTAAGTGCTTACATATTTTACTTAGCATGGTCTGGGGAAAGGCTCTGACATAGACACTGAGAGCTTTGCTTTCAATTGCTGCCTCAGTTGTTCTCATTGTATATGTGTCTTTGTATATATGTAGATGCTCAAATGACTACTGACCCTTCTGTTCCCTGGAGGCAGTTTTTGTCAAACAAGTTATTTGGGCAAGATAACTAGTCAATGGAATGCTATTCCATCTTTCTGTCCATTGCTCTGGAGTTATAAAGGGATCCGTAAGTTCATAAAATCTAGACTTCCTAGGTTGAGCATTCGTTCCCTGCATTACTCATAGCATACCCAGGATACCCCTCTACAACCTTTCTACAAATGTACTGCTTACTTATTACGTAAGGACCTCTTACGTGTTGCCTCTTTTATGAAGCTGTCTCTGCTTCCTGCAGCTGGAAGTCTTTCTGCCTCCCCTGCATTCTTGCAGCCTGTGATTTTACTGCTTCTTAAGGGGATTCTTGCTTTTTGTATTGTATTATAACACTTACATTTTATAAGCTACTTGGGGTAGACCTTATCTGTCTTATTTTTATCATAGTTGCACCAGGGAAGCAATTACTGGGATATTTCAAAAAAACGCAGATTGTTTATGCTAAAATGTAGAAGAAGCACATTGCAAAGGTAGCAGGCAAGGTGCTGGTCGGGCTGCCATGAGAATTCAATAGTCTGAGTTATGCCAGTGAATTTCCATGGTCCAATATCTAGGCCTCACCCTGAAGGTTCAGAACTTACCTTGCCTGGGTCATAAAGTAATCAGACTGATTACTTAAAATATATAAGAACTAATGAGAAACTAGTATATAAAATGGGGTGCTCACTTATTAATGTACCATATGAAATAAAACTGCCATTCAGCCAGTTTAACTGGCACTTTCTTTCCTCATAAACCAGTGTTTCTTAACTGGAGGCAATACTGCTTCTTACAGCATGTTTCGGAGGCATGGAGATGTTCTGTTTGTCAGAATGACTAGGAATGCCTGGGCCTAGAGATGCTACAGTTTTGCAATATGTGGAAACATCCATTTAAAATGCAACAGCCTCCCATTACAGAAATACTAAATTAGAAATCCATTAGACAAATCAAAATATCATCAAGAGGCCAGTCACAGTGGCTCTTAGAACTACCAGTCAACCCAGGAATCCCATTACTGAATATACACCCACAGAAAAATAAATGGTTCTACCAAAAAGACATACACACTTTATGTTCATCGCAGCACTATTTACAATAGCAAAGACATGGAGTCAACCTAAGCACCCACTGATGTTGCACTGGATAGAGAAAATGCAATACATACACACCATGGAATACTATGCAGCCATATGAAAGAACAAAATCATGTCCCTTGTCACAATATAGAGGCAGTGGGAGACCATTATCCTAAGCAAACTAACACAGAAATAGAAAACCAAACACCACATGTTCTTATTTAGTGGGAGCTAAACATTGAGTACACATGGACGTAAAATGGGAACAACAGATGCTGGGAACTATTAGAGTGGGGAAGGTGGGAAGGGGGTGTGAGCTGCAAAACTACCTATTGGGTACTATGCTCACTGCATGGATGATGGGGTCATCTACAGTCCAAACCTCACCATCACACAATATACCCATGTTACAAACCTGAACATGCACTCTCTGAATCCAAAATAAAGTTGAAATAAAAAAAGAAGACACGCAAATGGCCAAAGGTATATGAAAATGTGCTCAGTATCACTAATCATCAGAGAAATGCAAACCAAAACCACAATAAGATATCTTCTCACACCAGAAGAATGACTACTATGAAAAAGACGAGACAACAAGCATTGGCGAGGGTGTGGAAAAAAGGCAACACTTGTACACTGTTGATAGGAATGTAAATTGGTATAACCATTGTGTAAAATAGTGTGGTTGTTCCAAAAAAAAAATTTAAATTAGAACTACCATATAATCCAGCAATCCCACTTCTGGGTATATATCCAAAGAAAATGAAATTAGTATGTTGAAGAGCTATCTGCACTCCCATATTCATTAGAGGATTATTCACAATAGCCAAGATATAGAAACAATCTAAGTGTCCATCACTGGATTAATGGATAAAGAAACTAGTAAATATGTACAGTGGAATATTACTCGGCCATAAAAAGAAAGAAATCCTGCCATTTGCAGCAACAAGGATGAACCTGGAGGATATTATGCTAAGTGAAATAAACCAGGCACAGAAAGACAAATAGTGTATGATGTCACTTACATGTGAAATCTAAAAAAGTAGAGCTCATAGAAGCAGAGAGTAGAGCCGTGGTTGCTAGGGGCTCTGGAGGTGGGGGAAATAAACAGGAAGATGTTGGTTAAAGAGTATAAAATTGCAGTCATAAGATGAACAATTCTGGAGGTCTAATGTACAATCTGGTGATGGATGCGTTAATTAATTTGATTGTGGTAATCATTACATAATATATACAGAAGTCATGTTGTATACCTTGCATGTTTAATTTTTATCAATTAAATAATTAAAAATAATAAATAAAATTAGTATCATTTACCTATTAAAAATAAAAAAGAAGTAACATTCCCATCATTTATTAACTTAGATGGGAGTATACATTGCCTCTTTGATTTTTGTCTTTGCCTATTTTCCATTTTTTATATCTTTTTTTACTGTGGTAAAATATATATATATGACATAAAAAATGCTATTTTAATTATTTTTAAGTGTTGAATTCAGTGGCATTAAGTACATTCACACTGTTGTGCAACTATCACCATCATCCATCTTCAGAACTTTTTCATCATCTCTAGCAAACTCTTTACCCATCTAAACAGCGACTTCCCATTACCCCCTTCCCAGCACCTGGTAACTATTACTCTATTTTCTGTCTCTATCCATTGGCCTATTCTAGGTACTTCATATAAGTGCAATTATGCAATATTTGGCCTTTTGTGTCCAGTTTATTTCATTTAACATGATGTTTTCAAGGTTCATCCATGTGGCAGCATGTGTTAGAATTTCATTCCTAGTTAAGGCTGAAAAATATTCCACTGTATACCCCAGTTTGTTTATTCACTCTTCTATCAATAGACATTTGGGCTGTTTCCACTTTTTGATTATTATGAATAATGCTGCAATGAACATGGATGTACAAATATCTAGCTGAGTCCTTGCTTTTAATTCTGGAGTAATCTCTACAAGTAGAATTGTTCAATCATATGGTAATACTTTTAATTTTTTTGAGGACATGTCATGATGTTGACACTGAATCATTTTACATCCCCACTAGCAGTGCAAAAGGGTTCCAATTTCTTCACAACATCTGTCACTTTTGACCATTCCTTCTTGTTCAAACAGTGGTGTCCAGCATCCATTAGCACTATATCCAACAATAGCCACTTAAAAACCTACCCCTCTTTCAGTCTCTGCCATGAGATATTAGTAGGCTCCACTACTAAATGTTGGTATGAAGCACAGGGCCCAGGCTTAAATTAATCCCAGCATTTCATGTCTTCTGGCTATAGTGATTAGTTAGAGATAATTATATGACTCAATCATATGGGACTTTCTGGAAAATGATTCTCACTCTGTCCTTCTGGAATTGAATATCTGAATATTTAATGTCTATAGCTGCTGCAGCCATTTTGTGGTAATGAGGATGACACCTGCCTGAGAACAGAGTCAATATGGTGGATAGAAGAGATGAGTTTGTGTGTATTTTGTCATTTTAAATCAGAAGAGGCCTAATAAACACCACGTGACTGACACATGTAACTACCATTTACTGTGCTGCTAGTTCAGTCATGCTAATAAATAAGATTTAGGTGCACTTTAGCCCTGAGTCTTGGGAAATAGTTTATTTTTATGGCTGATTTTGCATCTAATCTTGCTCATTATGTATGACTGTTAAAGTTCACCTCTAAGATTTTGGTGAGCACCTGGCTGTCTCTTCTGTCTACGGTTTTTTAGTGGTCCATTTAACTTTGTAATGTTTTATAAGACTTTTCATGGCAGACTTGCCCTCTTGATTATTTCTGCTTTAGCTAATATTAAAATGAGGTTGCGCTGCCGGATAACCTGGCTGCTATTATCCATCAGCCATTTCTTCCTTCAAAATATTCTAGGTGATTGGGGTGGTGCGGGGTGGGGGGCGGGGCTTAGGGAATGAGACTACGGTTAAACATTAGTTTTATAACATATTTAATTCTGACAGTCAGAATCTTATAGTGAGAGAAAATGATTAGAGAACAAAAACCAAGATTTTAAAATCTAAACAAAATTGTCTAGAGACAGAAACTCAAAATTAATACTAGGCAGACAGGACGAAAACACTGGAAAACTCCATATGGAATTGTGGTAACCTGTTACTAGGTCCAGATTGCGTGACTACCAGGTTATTGCATTGCAAGATTAAATGCACTAAAGCTGTAGGTCTTTGCTATCCATCCCAGGCTTAAAAGGTTCTGCCTTCAATACATGAACTGCCCTCCCCCTCAGTGAAATGGGGAGAGAAAAATCAGAGACTGTTGGCTGTATTGATTTGGATGACACATGTTCTCTGAACCACCTAGAGGGATTCTCTGTGGACTGAATGAAATTCAAAGGTCAGAGAAAAAAAACTGATAAATATAATTGCAATTTCTTTGCAGCACCGTATTTGATGACAAGACATTTGACACAATGACAATTTAATATGTGGAAAAAGAGAGAAAGACCAGACATACTGTCCATCGGTAGTAATTGATCTTTTGCAAGTTCCCAGTGGGCACTGGGCGACAACTTTCATAAATAGCTTCTTCCTAAAACTAAAGGGAGAAGGTGAAAGACCTTGTTCATTTTGGTGAAGTTTCCTCTTTCTCTCCTGAGGACAGGCTGACATAAGGACATCAAGCAGAGGCGTCAGAGGATGCTGGGTGATGTCTAGGCAATCAAGATAAGGTTTCTGAATGAAAACTCAATTTCCCTTAGGTTAGGTTTATGAAGCTGCAATTATCTTGTGTGACACCTAAATAAATCTCCATTTTGGAAAGGATTATGCATATTTTAGAAAAGTTAATTTGGGAATGAATGATTCAGAAATACTCCATTCCCTGTTTAGTATGAAAACCAAAAGGTGATTCCTAAGAATCGACTTAATTTAGAAAACTTATTTCCTAGATAATTGGCCCTAAACATTTTATCTAGATTCTTAGCATGATACTTGGCAAATGATGTAGTCACTAAATAATATTTGAATGAATGAATCAGTGCATTAATGACTCAATTAATCAATGAATCCCTGTAGGTGATTCAGAGAACATGTGTCATCCAAATCAATAGGACCAACAAAGCGTCACTGCTTTCCTCTCCTTTCACTAAGGGGGAAGACGCTTTATATGTTGGAGTCAGAACATTTTTGCCTAGGATAGACTGCAAAGACCTAGGTAGGTGTTGAATATATCATTCAATATACTCAAATTCTGGGAGAATTGCAGGCTGGAAATATAAACGACTTCTCCAGTGTTTAGGTAAGTTGGAAGGCTATAGACTAGAGGAAGACACCAAGGAGGAAGGGACATATAGAAAAAAGGCCTAAAAACTGTGCCCTGGGTCAGTTTAGAAGTTGTAGAGCGGAGGAGGACTCAACAGACAAACTGAGAAGAAGTGGCCTGGATGGACTAGAAAAAAAAACCCGGGGCCTATGCGATCCTGGATGCCAAGGGAAACAAGGATTTCAGAGGGAGGAGTGATCTACCGCCTGTGTCAAATGGTGCTGAGAAATCCAAGAATGGAAGCTGGTCATTAGAATTAACAATCGGAGGGGAATTGACATTAACAAAGGTCATTTCAGGGCAGTTGGAAGGGAAGGCTACCAGTTAGGGGAGCTTGGCAGATGATGGTACCATTCATAAAATGGTGGCACACGGTGGAGACATGTTTGAGACAAGGGCAAGACATTGAGGTCAAATCCAAATATCCTGAGTTTGAGATCAAGCAAGATGCTTCATATAGTGGACACAGTTTATGTCATTTTGAAGTCAAATAATCTACAGATGAATTCCAGTTTTGTCACTTAGTCATCTCTATGCCTATGATTAAGTTAGTTGATGTTGATGAGCTTTAGTTCCTTCAAGTGCAAAATGAGCAGAATGACAAGGAGCTGGAGTGTTTGGGGGAGATTTAGACAAGGTACAGTATATGTAAAATACCTAGCACATATTACGCACTCACTCAACAAATCCTCGCTGTTGCTATAATCATGTTGGTGGAGATGCCCAAAATATAGCTGCTTCATAATTCCCATAGCTGGTATTGCAGTTCTAATTAGAATACTAGAGATTTGATGCAATTGATGTGAACTGTAGTAGATTAAACAGCAGTTCTAAAGAAGAAACTGCACTGTTCAAAATTAAGAAATAAATATTTGTAGTGAATTGACAAAATCATACAATGCCATACGATTGAGCCATAAAAAATAAAAATGTAGAATGAAAACGTTATATTCTTCAGTAGGGAATGGTATCTACTATATACTGTCAATCAGAGTCAAATAATAAAACAATAACGTATTATAAAATTTCATTTTTGAAAAAACGCACATAGACCTAAAAATGCATGTAACAAAACCTCTACAGTGGTTAGAGGTTAGAGCCATATAAAAATCACTTTCCCATCTAATGAAATCTCACCAGAACATTGCAGATATTTCTTATTAAGCCCATTTTAAGGACAATAAATTAAGTGACTTGCTCAAGACTACATAGATGGCAAAGCTGTGGCTCTGATTCCATTCCCCAAATCTAGTCCTTTTTATTGTACTGTAGTTACCTCAAGATCCAAGACAGTCTTGGACTAAGAGTTCAACATACATAGGGAGCTGCGAGTCCAGACAGGTTTCAACTATATCCTAGAAACCATCTCACTAAGGCTTTCCATAAGGCTGCTTTGGGAGAAGGTAGATCTTATGCTCATCCTCTTTCTTTTTCTATTTATAAGTATCGCTGCCTTTGCTTTAAAAAGCTCCATACTACAAGGGAAGCAGAACTTTTCACCAGAATTTGGGGCCTCAGGCTGGGGTAGTAGAATGGCCTCTCTGTGTTTACTGACTTTTAGAACCTTCCTGGAACCTGGGTATAGAGTTGGGAATCACCTAGGTCTTCCTGTAGCTGATGTTCAGTCTGTAAAGTTTCCTTTTAGTTCATCTGTTTTTCTAAAAGCCTTCTAGTGCAGGGATCCATGACATGTAGGCTAGTTTGAAGGTTAAAATCCTGGCATTCCAAAACAAAATTTCTTTTTTTAATAGTGCGTTGAAGGTCACTAGAGGCAGACATTCCCACATACTATGATTTTTGACACCTGTAAAAAGGAATTTGCAAAGAAAATATCACCAGTGAAACTACTGTAGAGAGATGAGCCACCTTTGTTTTTCTGATATACACATATGAATGACTGAAACCTTCCTTGTAGGACCTTTTCATCTGGAAAGTTAAAAGACTTCTTGGAGTCATGGAGAAGACAGTAAATACCTATGTATTACCAGTAAGTTTAGACCAATTATGCACGAACAAAATTCACACAGTAGTCTAGAACAGGGGTCGCCAACCCCCAGGCTGCAGACAGACTGGTACTGGTCTATGGCCTGTTAGGAAACAGGTGGCACAGCAGGAGGTGAGAGCCTGTGAGCAAGCATCACAGTCTGAGCTCCGCCTTCTGTCAGATGAGCAGCAGCATTAGATTCTCACAGGACCTGAACCCTATTGTGAACTGCGCATTCGAGGGATCTAGAGGTTGCGTGCCCCTTACGAGAATCTAATGCCTGATAATCTGAGGTGGGACAGTTTTACCCCAAAACCACCTCCCACCCCACCTGCCACCTGTGGAAAAACTGTCTTCCACGAAACCAGTTCCTGGTGCCAAAAAGGGGACCACTGGTCTATATGACTTCCCTTTTTGAAAGTAGAGGGCAGATTCATTGTTCGTTATTTATTATCAATGATAACGACAAAAGACACAATTCTAAGCTTTTCATGGGTTACCTCATATAACCCTTTCTAAGATGGTTACTATTATTGTCACTATTGAACAGATGGGGAATTAGGTTTCGAGAAATTAAGTAACCTGCCCAAAGTGATACAGCTAGTGAATTCATTCATCATATATATATTTAATGTCCATTATGTGTCAAATACTATGCTAAGTGTGTAAGATATGACAATGATCAAGATAGGCAACTCGTGTTTTCATGAAATGTAAGGTCTAGTATAGGAGACAAATTCTAAATAAATAATTTGAACTTCAGATGTTATAAAGGATAAGTTCATGGGCTGTGGAAATAGAGATTAGATTATCTTGGGATTCAGGAAGGTCTCCATATAGAGTTAAAACCAATTCATCGAAGAATGCTAGGATATCTTTTCATCTTCCACGTTCATAAAGCACTGACAAGGGACCTCAGAAGAGAGTCTAGGTGAGTGGCCACATGTTGCCTTCTCTTTTCTTTCTCAGCTTATGCAAGACCATCTGGGCAATGCGCACTCATTTTGCTGGAAGAGGACCTATTCCAGCATCTTTGGGCTCACATGTCATGCAGAGAGGTAAGCAAATAACCTCATCTGGATGTCACTAAGACAGGGACCTGCTACTCATCACAGACAGTGGCAGGCCTAACTGCTGAGCACAAGATGCTTATGTAACAAGCTACTGATGTGTTTGGGGCTTCCCAAACTCATTTGGCAGGTTCAGGCCCATTGTCCAAATCTCCTTCAGCAAGAATCAATGAAGCATAGACATACGATGACTCATTCTGGGAGGATGCAGATGCCAGACAACCTGAGTGTGCACAAAGGCAGCCAAAATGTTTCATCCCCCAAATTTCAGCAGCTCCCACGTCAGCACGTGCCTGTGGGAATACATGGCATCCCACTCCAGTGCTAGCTACCCTTCGAGGAAACAGGGCTCTCTGGAGGGGACACGTCCATTTTAATTCCAGGAGTCTCTGCAAGTCCACATGTTCAACAACTCTATTAGTTATGGATAAGATACTTAATCAGGTGGGTAAGTAGTTAAGCTGGATGCAAACATCTTTGTGAAGCAAAATGTTTCAAATTGCTCCCCTTCCTCAAATTGTAGATATTCAAGTTCTTATATTGTTTTATTCAAATGGGATAAGATATAATTACTTTTAACCACTAAGATGAACACCCAAATGCCATTAAAGAGTTACTTTTCTAAGTTAGATTTAGAGAAAAACATACAAATTAACTATGATCTATCTGTTTGCCTATATCAGTTAGGGTTTGGGTGCTTTAAGTAACTAAAACAGACCAAAGTCTCTTTCAAACAAAGCAAAGTTAAATTATGCAAAATGGGGAACTTATTGAAAAGATATGGGGTAACTCACAAACTGGAGAAAAAGCGGAACAAATAGGGCTTGGAAAGGACAGCAACCAGTATTAGCTCTGGGGGTCTAGAGAGTAGAATTTAAGGGGCAATATCCCCAGGGAGCTGCCATCCAATGACTCTGCTCTGTGTTCTGCCCATAGGAAAATTCTGATTCTCGAAAGAAGGAGAGTGTCTGATTGGCTCAGCCTGTACCTTCCCATAACCTGGTCCACTGGGTAGAGAAGAGCAGAGCACTTGGCACTGAAAAAAAGCAAGGAAGGGTGCAAACAATGGGAAGAGGCCCTTACTGAAAGGACCACTAAGGTGCTTCTTTCAGACAAAGAAGTACTAGACGTTGGGCAGAAAAAACAACCTTCATAATATCCGTATTCTTTCTGATATCATTTCATCTATGAATCCAGTAGGAATTCAGCTAATTTTCCATCACACTCTTTTTAGTTGGCATGACAGGAGCAAGGTCTTTTTTGAATGTGCTTGAGGTCTCTCTGCAAAGACAACATTTCAGCTGAGATATGGGACAAAAAGGAGCTGTTCATTAAAGATCAGGGAAGAAAGTGTTTCAGTTAGTGGGAAAAGCAAGTGTAAAGGCCCTGAGGCAAAAAAGAGCTAGATGTCACTGAGGAACTGCAAAGCCAGTGTGATTGTAGCTAAGAGAAAGAGCTAGCTAGCAGCAGATATGGTCAGAGAGATAAGTAGGGGCCTGGCTACGTAGGACACTGCAGGATATGGCAAGAAGAGACTATTTGAAGTGAATGAGAAGTCACTGGAAGGGCTGATTAGTTGTCTATTTTTGAGCAAAACAATATCACTGAGCCTTAGTTTATTTTACCTTTTTAAAAATGGTCTAGTACATAACCCCTTATCAAAAACTCTCAGGGAAAGTTGTGTTTTGGCATTCAGGATTTTGAATATTCAAAAACACCATAGTATATTTATTTTATATAACATCCCAAGAAAGGTCTGCTGTAGTATCTCACAACCCAATATATTATTATTTCTGTGATTCAACATGGGGTAAATAAAGACAAAGTCTATCAATAGCCTCAGTTTGGTTTTGCCACCAAATGAGTTTGCCCCAAACCTGCCAGAAATAAACAAATAGGTTAATAAGAGAAGAAAAAAGACAGAAAAATATTGTTTTGTTTTCAGAGCTTTTTGGATTTCAAAGATACGGATACAGGATTGTAGGCCTGTGCCCGCACATACAGATTTTCCTGCGAGCCTAACATGCGACGGAGGGTCAATAAACACTCGTTCACTTTCCTTTCTCTGTTACCACCACCACCTGCCTCTCAGTCACAACACCCAAGTTCATCAAAATGAGTACGAAGCACTCCTACCCAGGGTTTTTACTATTTTATTTGTTCCACTTTGCATCACAAACTTCAGTTCCTTCCTCTCTCTAGGCTCTGTGGGCTTGAACATATTGTAGGTTTGTAGATCACAGAGCTTGTCAGGTCTATAGTATAATGGGGCCAACTGGGAACGCCACCGCCAACAAAATCCCACATAGAGAACAAACCTTCCTAGAGTTTCTAGGTCAGAACCTACTCTAACAAACTGAGCTATGAAAGTGCCTTTATATAGTAACTTGTTTAATTAAGATAACAGATGTTACTATTACACGAGTCCTAGTGAGCCACTATTTAATTGGACACTCATTCACATGGCTTGTGACTGGTAAAAACCAGTTCAAAACAACCATTTCCCTCGCATGAGTTTTTTTTTCCCTACAATTAAATTGAATAAACAAGGCACCCAGTGTATATTCATTTAATAGAGACAGCTTTAATGGCACAGGAGTTTAATATGAGCAACAACGTTAGAACAGAATAATTTCCTGGCTTAAAAGGCAAGTTTAATTCTCCGTTTTATCCACCAGGCACTAAGTTAGGGTGACAATCAGCTGTGTAGGAAAAATTATAAAGAAAACCCTCACTTGGGTGTTGTTAGATGTCTGGTATCTATAATGGAAGAGATAGGGATCTGGCTGTAGCTTTTATACTCAGATTTTAACACAATCTGGGAAGAAGGTTAATTGACAACCTGCCATTCATGTCAGTATGACAGAGCAAATGAAGACAAAAAGAAAAACAGAAAACCAAAAAATAACAAGAGTAGATTAGTGCAATCTCCAAGGAAGAGAAAATACAGAGTTTCTACTATTAACCATTCATGGTAAAATAAAAAGAATGCTGTCCTATTATAGACGTGAGGAAATAGGTTCTTGTCCAGACTTCCACAGGTAGTCTGAGGGATTTAAAACCTTCTTCTCCTTCTGAACGATCATTGCTAACATAAAGGGACAGAGCTAGATCTAGATGTACAAGCACCATTGCCTATAGGAGGCAGGCAGGTCATAAAAACGAATGAAGATAGCAAGAAGGTTTTCATGACATGCTTTGCCTGTACACAGGAAAATTTGTTATGGGGCATAAGAAAACATAGTCTTTTCCTGTATTTTCTTGAAGCGTGTGGTCTTTTTGACTACATTTTCTTATTTTCACTTTCTGATAGAGAAACAGACACAAAAAATATTTTACTTTTATTCTTACTGTAAGGAAAACTACAATGCAAAAACAATGATAAGCAGCAACTGACACCACATCTTAATTTGGGATACAAGGATTGTATGGTTAACTGAAGATTTCATGTTTTTGCTAAAAGGATAATTCTTCTTAGCTCTGGATAAGTACTGCCATACACAAATGCAGACTGGCCAGGGGCAGTGGCTCATACCTGTAATCCAAATCCCAGCCCTTTGGGAGGACAAGGTGGGAGGATTGCTTGAGCCCAGGAGTTTGAGACCAGCCTGGGCAACAAAGGGAGACCCCACTGCTACAAAAAGTTAATAAATTAGCTGGGCATGGTGGTGTGCACTTGTGGTCCCAGATACATGGGGGCTAAGAAGGGAGGATTGTTTGAACCCAGGAGTCTGGGATTGCAGTGAGCCATGTTCACACCACTGCACTCCAGCCTGGGTGACACAGTGAGACTCTGTCTCAAAAAAAAAGCAAGCTGTCTGTTGCAGATCCTTCAGTTTTTGAAGAGATGTCCAAAGTCTGGATTATAGAACATGTGCCAAATTATAAATGTTGGAACTTAATTACTTAATTTTAAAAAAATTAAACGTGGAGCCAGCTAATATACTGTGCTTGCCAAAGAAAGCTCATTTCAGTGAGCCCTTGGTTGGATGATTTTTGGAACCTTCTGGTGGGATTCTAAATACTCTTCTTGCTAGAAAGCTTTATTGCTTTACAGTGAGACATGATGTTACATGAGCATATACATGTCAATAGTTAATTATGAGACATGTCATGAATCATCTAACCTCAGTTTTATCATAAATGTAAAACAAAAGTACTGGGGAAACCAATAAATCCCATGGCTTGGAAAGCCACGTGTGACAGAATGTTCAGGAGGGATTTTCCAAAGCATCCCCTTGCCCGAGATTCTTATCTCATACACTCCTATTCACCCTCCCTTCTCGCCTTACCTCTTCCCCATCCCCACTTCCTCTGACAATCAGTGTGCAATGAACCATTTTCAACAATGGGGATATGCTGCATCCCCCAGGGATGGCTGAAAAACAGAGTTTTCAACTGGTAGTTGAAACCCACCCGTCTGTTTATCTCTAAAGTTTCATTTAGCCCTGAAATCCTAATAATCAGAGATTATATTAGCTACAGGAAAAGATATACATCCTTGAAAGAAGATGAGACTCTCTGGACCCTACTCTTACCTAACATGACATGCATCTATAAGTTGCACAGAACATTTCCACATTAAAATCTTCTATCTCACTTTTGAAAACTTCCAAATGAATTTGAATGCATAACTATATTGTGATGTATATATAATGGATTCTATTTTTCTAGACCTTGTTTTTTTAGGTTTGACACAAATCTATCCTCTAGGCAATGGGCATGTACTAACTTAGGCTAATTAAAGTGTCCTTTTTTCCTACAACTCAAAGCAGAGAAAAGACACTGACTCTTCCGCATAAAAAGTCATAGGAACTAGGCGAAGAGGTAGTTTTATTGATCTGATGTTGAAGTTTTTTATTTTCTTCAGATTTGCTTTCCTCCTTTCCTCCCTGTCTCTTCCCTCCCTTCTTTCCTTCCTCAAATGAAGTGACTGACAATCTTTGACAAAAAGTAAGCAAGAGAGGACAAAGGCTGAGAGGAGGAGGTGCCCAGACATTTTTAAGAGAGAGTGTCTGTGGAAAAGGAGAAAGGGAATTCATAAAACGGAGAGTCCCCAAGGCTAAAAATGGGGATACTGTCTAGGTCATATTCCCTGAGTCTGCTTATTGAGGAGACGATTGGAAAAAGGAAATGAGGCAGAGGAATCACACTGCGTTCCCTTGCCAAGAAAGAATCAATTACAACTTATGCTTTGAACATGATGAGAAATTCAGACAGGTTCCTCTGGGCATCCTGTTGAAGACTAATTGGCTAACATAAGACATTTTTTTAAAAATAATGAGTAGTTCCAAATGTTTCTTCCTATGATAAGGGTGCCATACAGTCATGTCTTATAGGAAAGAGTACTCTACCCAGATTTCCCTCCTTCAGGCCAATGCATTCTACCTCCAAAAACTCTGCCCAAGAATATGGGGCAGCTTAAAGCTGTGTTGCTCACTGAATTACCCCTTGAAATGGGGAACTGCCTCCACTAAGCTTATACCCCTTATAGGCGATGATCTGAGGCCCATGACTGGCTGATCCAGGAATTTAAAGACCACATTCCCTTGCCTCAAGGTAAGACCACTCTGAAGGGCTATCTGAGCTCCAGAGCTCTCAGTGGAACTGGCTGAAACCCCAGTTGCAACCAAATTGCAGGACAGTTTCTCTGCTCCATTCTGCCTTTCTCACTTCCCTGCAGGTATATCCTCAGAGAGCACTCCCCTATAAAGCTGTATGCAACCTGTCATCTGAGTTTGTTTCAGGACACCCAGTCTAAGGCAGTAGCAGTAGCCTTAGACAAGGTTCTGGTAAAGTTCAAGACAGCATTCATATTATTGTTTACTTCAGTTGCCTCAAATATTTGTTAAATAAAGGCAGAGGCTATCATTTGAAATTTGAAATTATTCCTGTTTGTTTTGTTACGTTTTGCTTTGCTGTGATTTTGGTAGGTGTTTAACAGATTCTAGTATTCAAGGAGAGCAAAATGTGTGACTTATTCAAAAATAATACAAAATGGTTCTATGGAGTAGCAGAAATAATAAAAGTTTCATTACCAACATCATGGAGCTCAACTTTTCATGATTATCAGAAAGAAAATGAATGCAGTCACAAGGAGGAGGAGCCAGTTCAAGAGTTCTTAGACTAGATGCTGCTCTTAGCTTTAAAATTCTACTACTTAGATTTATTTTTTAACTCTGTGCTATTGTGCTCCTGAGAATGAAATGGGAAAAAAATTTATGCTCTAGTTATCTCAAAATGTTGCTGTTAATATAAAATTTAATAAAGGACGTGTTATATTTCTGTTGGTATTTGAGGGTGTGGAACAAAAACCAAACAAGCCACAGCAAAAAAACTCCCCCCCAAAAATTCATTTTTTCTCTGAACCATGACCTTGACTTGGGATTATGTTTGAGTGATACAGGTAAAGGTTATTAAAGCTGCTGAGGAAAAATTCATCAATGGATTTTTATTTTTAGTTTTTACTATGGAACTACAATTCCATTATTATATAATCATATATACAAGTACAGACACCTGTAGGCAAAGTGCATCATATGGGTATCTGTTCCCAGCATTGCAAACACTTCCGAATCAATTGCTAGGGAACTGTTTCTGGCCATTATAAATATTACCAGCCACGGCGGGCGGATCACGAGGTCAGGAGATCGAGACCAACCTGGCGAACATGATGAAACCCCATCTCTACTATAAACACAAAAATTAGCTGGGTGTGGTGGCACATGCCTGTAATCCTAGCTACTGGGGAGGCTGAGGCAGGAGAATCGATTGAACCAGGGAGTCGGAGGTTGCAGTGAGCTGAGACTGCACCACTGCACTCCAGCCTGATGACAGAGCAAGACTCCATCTCCAAAAAAAAAAAAAAAAAAAGTATATGTATATTACCTAGGACTCTAAAAATAAACAATGTAGCAATCTAAATAAAATCTGTGTCTCTATAACCAAGTATTCACTAATCAACACAAAACACTGGATGTTAAATCAAGAACGAAGATGGTGCAATTGCTAAGAACTCGCTGAGTGTTCCTTCTCACTTGACTGTGCTCTCTTTGCTTCTTCCACACTTGAGGGAACTAGAAGTAAAGCCCTGTTCTCCCTGGGGTAATTGTAGGCTTGACTTGTTAATGCCATTATCCTATATTGGGATAGCTGGTTTGCTTTCGATTTAGCTGTTCAGTTTTAGGTCTAACAGCCTGTGGAAAAATATGTCAGGAAAAACTTGAGACTCTGTGGCTTTTACCAAGCCTTCTTCATCGTTGACTTTGTGGACAGGGATCAGGTGTGAGCTAAATGATTCTCCTGCTTGCTGATTCTCCCAAGGAACTTGCATCTTTGTACCACCCTAAAGGCGGCATTCTAACATTTGCCTTCATGATTCTCTTCGCCCTACTGTATAGTATACACCCCATCTAGATTGGGGATACACAATAGGTGGACTCCCTATTCTTTGCCAGCAATTATAATCTTGCATTTCCTTCTAATCTGTCTTATACATGATTGTATAAGACAATCATGGTTGTGAAAATTAATCATGGAATTCCCAAAGTAAATAAAGTCTTACATCCACTTAGAGGAAAGCTTTCCGAAGTTTTTGTTCCCTGAAACCCTAGTCCATTGATGTATTCTGTGTAGTAAAATTGATTTCTAGATAAATTTGGGAACCACGCTTCTTGATGATTCTCGTTGTAATTAACATATTAAGGATTCTGAGAGAGTCTGCAATACAAAATGTTTAAATTGTACTTCTTATACTTATTTGATTATAGAACACCACTTTATACCCTATACATCACCTCCCACCCCATCTCAAGAACTAATGTTGGGAAATATTGATGTAGTATTTACAACTGTACCCTTACATCAAGCTTCACCATTAAAAAGCTCTATATTTGGCCCTACCTCACAGAAGTTAATTTACTAACACGTCCTTCATCACCACATGATTTGCCAAATGTATGAAAATTATAAGGCACACCTATGAAATCTTATATCAACTGCAGTAATTGTGTCTCATGAGGAAGGTTTTGCTAAGATTTTACTATTGGACAAACAATTGTTTTTAATCTTATAAACACTATGGCTACAACTAATTATGTTTCTTTCTTTGATTGGGTAGCAAGACAGATACAACCAGACCTGTGAATTATACTGAAAGTATTTCTATGTGCTAATTTTATTGCTACCATTTTTATTTTTCTACTGACAATTCTCCATTATTCCAACTCCCTAAATTACTTACTTTTATCTTTACTGTTGCTTTTATTTTTGAAGAAGTCTCTAGTCCTCGTGAAATGAGGCTGTAAGTCCACTGATTTCTTTCTTCATTTATTGATCACATATTGACTAAAGCCCTAAGTTGTATTCCAGGGCTAGTGCTGGATAAATAGTGGTGAACGAAACCAGGTAGATCCTGTCCTCACACAGCTTACAGGCCAGTTTAGGAAGGCAGATAACAGTCAAGTCAATGAAAACATAAATATGGAATTACAAATTCAGAAAAATGCAAAGAAGAAATTGAAGAGGAAAGGAGGTATTGGTATTATAGTGAGAAATGTGGTATACACGGCCTCAGACCTGTGGCACTTACAGTTAGGGAGAGGCAGTTGAAGAAGGAGTTAAAGATGTAAGGGATGGGAAATGAAACAAAACACAAAAATAATACAACAAGGAGCCAGATCATGCCATACCTTGTAGGCTGTGTTCAACAGCTTAGCTTCTATCTTAAGCATTTGTGATGAGATTTGATTTCCATTACCATTCTGGCTATGGCACAGAGAACACATTGGAAGGGAGTGAGTATAGAAGCAGAGCAACCAGTTGGGGCTACTGCAACAATCTGGACAAGAAATGAGGGTGGTTGGGCCAGTGCACCAGCAATGCACATAGAAAGAAGGAGATAGATTATATTCTTTGGAAGTAGAGTTTCTAAAATTTATTAATGCATAGGATACATGGGGTGAGGAAACAGAAATTAGCAGTGATTTCTAGGTTTCAGGCTCAAGCGATCAGAGACAGATGGTGTATAACTGACTAAGGTTCAGGGTGGAGATTGGTGGCAGGAGTGAGTTCCTTCTGAGGAATGTTAAGCATACAGTGCTCAGGGGAGAATCCTGTACTGAAGACACACATTTGAGGGTTGTCAGTACACACATGGTGTTTACAGTCATGGGAGGGGAGGGGAGGAGATTGCCTAGAGAGAGAGGGAAAGTAGACAGAGCAAAGGAGGCAAAGTGGATGAGGAAGATGCAGATGTGCTGGAAGGTATAATCCAATAGGAACAGTAAGAAGAGGGAGAGTTTGATGATGTGGAGAAAGAGCAGGAATGACTGAAGGAGGGAAAGTCCTTGAGAAAATGAGAAAGGATAATAGTAATTTTAAATTGCATTGTTTTCCTTATGAGTTGGAACACATAGCATTCACCTGAAAAACATCTTTCTTGGTATTAAGAGCAGTCAACCTCATTTTTTCTATAACAATTTTATGCATCCTTTGGAACAAACCACCTCTTTTGGAATAAAACCCTTTAGAGCAAATCAATATGTGGGAAAGTCAACATGTGTGGAAGCAACTGAAAATATAAAAAGCTCAATTCAAATGTTATTTCTATCACATTGACCATAAAACACAGTCCAGGCCTCCCTTTTGCTCAAGTGTACAATCACCCCCATGACCATACTTTCAGAAGATGACCTTGACTCTCATATTATTGAGATTGAGGTCAAAGTTATGTTATATGAAATTCCTCAACTCCCTCTTTCACCCTTAACTTCTCTGAGACTTTACTCATCCTCTCTTCCTACCCACAGAGAAGAGAGGTTCCTCATCATTTCCCACAATAATTGATTTCTAATCCATTCTCCTGCTCTCTCCTTGAGAATCATCTCCCCTCCCTTACATCTTTAACTCCTTCTTTGACACAGTGTGATTTCCCTCAAGCTATAAATATTCCCCAATCTCCTCCATCCTAATGAGATCCTTGCCACAAATATGTCACTCTCTTGCAGTATATCTAAGCTTCCGTTTCCTTACTTAACACCTGCAAAAAGATCCACTGCATCTGGCTGCTTACCATCCACCCTGTACAGCTTTTGCACTTATCGAAAGTATTTATTTCAAGGTCACTTGTGAATTCATTGTCACCAAATATATATCATTTGTGGTCTCATCCTGAATGACTTTGTGGCCACACCTGGCATTGTTGACCACTGTCCATTCATGATACCTAGAATTTCACAGCAGCCCTATTTCCTGGTTCTTCGTTTAGCTTTCTGACAACTTTTTCCATTTCTTTTTCTCTTTCATGCACACTCTGCATAAATCAGAAGAGTCTGTACACAGCCCTTCTGCTTTTCCCTTTTCTCTCAATGAATCTCGCACACCCTTATTACTTCAAAGGTAACAATTTGGAAAGTCATGTTTCTCCATCTGATCTGTCCCAGGGACTTTAAACTGGCGTGGCCAACTCTGAGCTGCATATGCCCACAGGTAGTGGTGTGCTGTAAATGTTTAACACAATGGGTCTGGAAAAAGTGCCCTTGAAGTGGACCTATTTCCATGGTGTAAATATTCTCCTGATGGCTAACGTCAAGCTACGAATGTGAACTATCACTGAATAGGGAGCTGGGAATGGATGTGCAGAATCCACTCTTTTGAGCCCTTGCTAGTGGGCTCCAGCACAACAGTGCATGATAAGCTTTTCAAATTCAACAAACCAACACTGAACTCATCACCTATTGAAGTTGGGTACTCTACTTCCAGAGGTTACAAATAGGCATTAAGAAAACATTCCTTCTTTATGGTTGAAGGATTCGGTCCCATCTTTGTTTTATATTTAGCAGTTTGGGTAAGTGATCTTGCTTGGAGGAATACATCCCATCAAATAATGCATCTTACACAGAGCTGCTTTCAGCCTTGCTGACTTACTACACGTGATCATTTTTAGGGGCATGAAAGGTTAAAAAATTTATCCTAATGTCATCAATTATTTGTTTTCTTTGAAATTTTAACTCCTGTTCCATGATATAATCATGTTGTTTCACGTGGGAAGGACAGTTGAATTACAAAATATTACTTATCCTAGGGAGAACTGTAGGAGGAATTGTGTACATTAACACCCATGCCCATACCCATACACACACACCCCCACACACACCTACTCTATTTAATGGAGTCTTTTACCTACCACCTGGATTTCTCATTAGGCAACCTATAATTCTACTGTATGTACCCTCTAGGTGCCATATGTTGTAATTATATAGAAAGCCAAGTGTTGCTCTAATTAGATCATTTGGCAAAAGGGATTTAGAAACATCATGATGGATATTTACTAGTAGAGATCTAATTAACTCTGGCATATCTGTGACTGAAATATGAGGAGAAAACTCTATAACTGAAATATAGGTGTCGAACTTAGTATATGATCCCAGACCTTCAATATTTACATGGCATCAATACATCTAAGCAGTCTAGCAGATTTTATTTCTAGAGATGACAAAGTTAGGAGGAACCCAAATTATCTGCCTTGTCTCTACTGAGAAGGCACAAAGCACTGCCTGTCTGGTTTTAATATCCAGTCACATCACTTCAGTTCTAATTGCTCTTAATTACATGCCACTTTGGTTTGAATATTTTCATGATCACTTAACTCCATTTGATGATACAGAGCTATTTTCTCTGAACAAAGGCATGGCTGAGATAGTTCAAGGACTTAATTTATCTCTTCTCCAAAGGGTTTAGATGGTTCTAACCCAGCCCTGAAATCAGACCATCCTGCCTCTCTCCCTCTCAGGAAATGATAAAGCTATGGATCTGAAAGCTGCCAATTTATTATTGAAAATATGAAATGAGTAACAGGAAAAGCTGCTATGCCAGTCCTATGCCAGGGAGGTAATGAAAGCTTTATCTCCCTTTTAAAGCTTAGAGAGAAGCATCTAGTGCTTGTTCCTTCCTCAGGCAAACCTGGTAGACATGGATGCAATGAGTGAGACCTGGATTTGAATTCCAGATTTAACATTATCAAGCTTTGCAACCTTAGGTAAGATAAATAAATTGCTTTCTTCCAGCCTTGGTTTCCTTATCTAAAAGATGGAGTCCCAATAATAGGACTGATCTCATAACATTTTTATGAGGATTAAAAGAAATTAAGCAGAGGGCATAGTAAAGACTAAAAAAAAAACCAAGCACTGGGTATTACTATTATTATTGACAGATGGGGGTTGAAAATGCTCATTTTTTTTACAGAGATAAAAATGCCCACAAGATAACCATGAAATATAGGACTAGAGCCAAAGTAATAAGTAACCTAAGCCCCCAAGGATCCCCTAAGCCTAAAATGTATTCATAAATACATTAGTGATATAACAGGAGATCAAAGTCTCATTTCTACTTAATGGCTAGAGATTCCCAAACTTCTTCAGAGTTAAGCTGACTCACTGTGTTTCTGGCACTATTATTTTATATTCATTCATATTATTTTACAGTGTTAATAAACTCTAGTTAAACCTGTAGCTTCTTCCTGTTGATGTTTGTCCTTCCACCTCTTCCATCTAAATGCTACAGATAGCAACTCCTCCCCCTGGCTGGGTCCCTCTCTTCCCCTCAGTTCTTCTACATGACTTGCTGCATGTACATGGGCTCCAGCATGGAGACTTCTCCCTTCCCTCTCTTCCTCTCTCTGTGGAGGATTTTCTTTCATAAAGGCTTAAACTCACTTCCTGTTGGAAGCCGATTTTGGCAGACCCTGCCTGACTGAAAGTCTCTTCCCTGTCTGTTCCCTAAGCACTGCTGTGGATTCTGTTTGGACTATATTATGTTAAATTGTGCTTCGTTGGTGGTTTCTAAATTGTTTCATGTGTGTATACATGGTCACAGTAGCTAAATTTTATAAAACTCTAGAAACCAAGTCCTGTGACTGCTGTCTTCTCTTTCCTTCTTCAACAGAACTAGACCGTTCATAAATATTTGTCATCAAAAACTTAAAGCACCTGTATAAAATAGTCCATGTAAAACCATGGGTCCTTAACCAAGGGTGGAGATTTCCCATTACTTCATTTTTTTTACTGGTTGTTCAGAAATATGGGGAAGACGACCAGGTATCTACTTTCCTCTCCACTGCCACCATCCCTCACCCTCTGTGTCTTCACATTTAAAGCTCCCTTGGGCTCTGATTTCTCCAGGGAGTTCAGATTTTGGGGGCATGAAAAGAAGCTCTTCCTGGCAAAAGTTGGGAGACACTGCTCTAGGGAGCAGAGTGAGATAATTCGGACCTCCCACCAAATTTACTTCCCCTTTGCTTTGCATAAGATGGACATGCTGGAAGTGACAATTTAATCAAAAGTGTAAGTCACAAAGAACAAATAAAAGGCACAGCAAACAAAAGCAAACAAAAAACCCAAGGTGGGGGAAGATCACGTTACTATGAAGATGTTTTAATACCCCACATTTCCAGAAATGTACCATGAGTTAGATCAGAGTTTGGCAAACTTTTTCTGTAAAGAACCAGAGAGTAAATATTTCAGGCTTTTTGATCTGGGTGGGCTCAGTCCCACTTAGTCAGTCTTGCCCTTGCAGCGTAAAGGCCGCCAGCCACAGGCCATTTGTGAACGAATGAGTATGCCTGTGTCCTGTCCAGTAGAACTTTATTTGTGGGCACTGAAATTTGACATTTGCATAATTTTTACGTGTCACAAAATGAGATTTTTCTTTTGATTTATTTCCTACCATTTAAAAATGTAAAACCATTCTCAGCTTGCCAACTGTACAAACACAGGTGGAGCGTTGAATGTGGCCTGTGGACTCAGTTTTTCAAGGCCTGGATAAGAGCATTTCAGGGAAGGAGAACAGCAGGTTCTCAGGCTTTGCAGCAAGAGTGGGAAGGCCATTTGAAGAAAAGAGAGAAGGTCCATGTGGCTCAAGAACTGAGGGTAAAGGCGAGTGAAGTGACACAGCTAGTAGGATAGCAGGCAGGAGCCTGAGTAGCATATAGAGCCTTATGGGTCATCTCATAAGACTTAGTGTCTATCCTGAAGTCAATGGGAAGCCACTGCTACATTGTCATACCTGAGTGTGCATTAAAATCACATGGGAAACAAGTATTCTGATTCCTGGGCCCCATCTCAGAATTCCCGAGAAAGCATCTTTGAAGATGGAGAGTGGGACTCTGCTTTCTAAAATATATCTCAGTTGATTTTGCTGCAGTCAGCCTAGCACTGAGCTGCAGATCTAAATTTGGGAACAACCACTGGATCTTTGCTCTAGGAATGGAAAAACACTGCCTTAGGAAGTCGAAGTGCTTTCCCAGGTGGGTGCATGGTAAGTCGTGCCAGACACTAGTTGAGTACAGACACTGAACTCAACCAATGGAGGACAGGAGATAACTTAAAAGGAAGTGTGAAGCCCCAAGACAAAATCATTCCTTCACTCTGTCTGTTTCCCAGTGAAATGCCAGCTTCTTAGCTTGCCATACAATGCTTTTCTCCACTGGATTCTGAGAGATGTCCCAGTTTTATCTCCTCCTGCTCAAACCTTTCGCTCTACTTTCCTTTCAAATACATTTCTTTCCCGCTGCTCCTTGCACCTAAATATACTACCACCACTTTCTCTCCAATCCCCTCCAAGAATCAGATGATTTGGGTTGGTTCATTCATTTCATACAAGAACATTAGTGTCTATTCTACTCTAGGTATAGCACAAGGAGCTGGGGAACTTGTATGCTCCAACACAAATGGCACTTTTCATCATGGCCCTTTCAGCCTCTTAGGGAAAACGAACATTAATTAAATAATCAATAGCTGTAAATATGAAGTTTACAACTATGATAAGATAAAAAGTCTCTGTTAAGTCATGGAAGAAACTGTTTTGTCTACACATGTAGAACCTTGATTTAAATTAGGTTATGTTCATAATCTCAAATACATCTTGTACCAGGGAGATACGTGACAGATATTCATTAAACTGAATTTCTCAAAGGTGTGTTGTGGTAAGTTTCATCTTGTAGAAGATTTGGGTGAGGGCTGGTTCCAATGAAATCATTTAAGAGGTTGGTTGAATCATTGCAAAATTCACACAAGAGACAATAAGGTCTGAAAACCAGGGGAGTGGCAAAGGACTTACTTGCAAGGAGGGGATTAATATGGGAGACACTTCGAAAGACTTATTTTGAAAATCAAGTGTTACCTTTAGATTGGACACTTTTTAAAAAGTAGTTTCATATACAAATTCCATATATATGTCTTGAGTTATATAACCACATGTATGTCTTCTGGTATTACTATGCTACATGACTAGAGCAAAGGGTCAGACCCATCTCAGGTAGTCACTGGATTTAGTCATCATTTTAACCCTGGCCATAAAATAGCATGACATACTATACCGACATAGAAAAGGCTTTTGGCTGAGGGTAAGTTTATGGGGTCTCCCAGAGGACTGGGCCTGTGGATTCTGACAAACATTTTTAAAACACAAATCTCCCTAAACACTTTTGCAACTGCACTTCAGGAGAGCTTAACGCCGTAACTATTTTATCCATGGCTCTAGGAGAGACAAACTGAAGTAACGGAAAGAAGTTCTAGGTCTGAATTTGAAGAGCAGTATAAGCTCTCTTTCGTAACTGCATATGCAAAATTAAAATGATAGCACTACCAATAAGCAGGGCAGCAGATTCTAACTAGAGCAATGACGCTTATGTTGCTTTGATGTTGTTTTGCCTCCAAGGCAGGATTTCCATTATTATGGAGATGAACTGCCTCTAATTATTGCAATAACATAATTGTTCCCCAGGGCAGAATTCCTAATAACGGAGCTGTATAGCTCTGCAGCAACTGTAAGAGATATCCTGAGGGCAGGTTTCTCATTGAGAGCACATATATAGACACTCTGCCTCCAGAAGAGAAACAGAATGCCTGAAGCAATAAACTCCTTTCCACACTAGGATTCCATCGGCCTTCTGGGCAAATACCTGCCATCACATTTGCTCTGCCTCCCAGACTGCCAGCATCTTCAGACCTGGGTTTCACACCTTGTATGCAACACAGAGTTGTGCAGCCCTGCACTGGGATTTCCTTCCATGTCTTACATGAATTTCAACTCTTCCAAAAGCCTTTGGGAAGAGAGGCAAATTAGGGTTATGATCCAGTTTCACTTTGGAGGCAGACATCAGTGTCTATAGACAAGACACATGAGCATGAATTTCATTCTTATTTCAGTTGGATATTTTCACAGAATGCTAGACTTGATCTGATTACACTGTGGGGGTCAGGCAGACCTAAACATGTATTTCAGTTTGGCAAGACATGCCTAAGAATATGGATGTTTATACAATTTTATTGTGTCTTCAAAACTGGTCCACAGTGGCCTAAAAGTACTCTGCCCAAGGTAATGTTAAGGTTCCTAAATCCAGCAGTCATGCTTGCACCATTATTTTTTTGAAGGTCTTGGAAGCACCAAGTGCTTACTCCTTGTTGCACCTTTCTTCTCCCTTGGCTTCTGTTTGTTACTTTCTCCTAGATGTTCTCCCACCTCTTTGAGTCTCCTTCAAACCTCCCAGCAGGCGTGGTTTCTGCTCATTCTTTGAATGTGTCTGTTCCTCAGGGTGCCTTCCTTTGAGCCACAGATGTTCTCATTCTATAGAACTCTCTCTGGATGAACGTATGCACTCCAATGCACTCCATGGCTTCTCATCTACTGATGTCTGGATCTCTGTCTCTATTCCTGAACTCAGATCTGTACTTCCAGTTTCCTACTGGACACTCATATAAGCACTTACGCTATGCCAGGCAGTGTTCTAGTGTTAAAGAATGGAACAAAACAAATACAGAAGGCCCAATAAAAAAGGCCTTTCAAAATGGAAGAAGGAGGCAGAAGAGAGGTCAGAGTGATGGGATGGGGGAAGAACTTGCCTTTACTAGTGTGAAAGAAAATAGAATCTCGGGACTCCAAACTCACTATGCCAAAGAAAAAGTTAAGCTTGGGAACTGAGTCATGCAATACTGATTTCCTTTTGTTCCCAGACCGACAGCTGTAAT
Source organism: Hylobates moloch (assembly GCF_009828535.3). Lineage (NCBI taxonomy): Eukaryota > Metazoa > Chordata > Mammalia > Primates > Hylobatidae > Hylobates > Hylobates moloch. The sequence continues at coordinate 20,027,490 of NW_026652279.1, read as the reverse complement.
TTCACAACCCTGTATCATAGCCTCACCCATAAGCCAGGTTCCCACAATGATAGGCCACATATCTCCCCAGATGGCCTGCGTCACAAATGACATTCCTTGTGAACCCCTAAATCTTTCAGGATACACATCCTCTGTATAAACTAGCCCTAAAACCAAATTTCGTTGAATCTCACCCTGACAATGTCAATTACCAGCTTATCTTCCCAGGGAGAGGAAAAGGACAAAACCAGAAATTATCCCTTGGCTGACCCTGCAACGAATGCATAACTGACTTTTTCCTTGACGCCCTCTTTTCACATGTAAAATGTACAATTACTGAGGCTGATCACAGCCTCATAAGAATGTAAACATCTGGGCTGGGCGTGATGGCTCACACCTGTAATCCCAGCACTTTGGGAGGCCGAGGTGGGCGGATCACAAGGTCAGGAGATCCAGATCACCCTGGCTAACACGGTGAAACTTCGTCTCTACTAAAAATACAAAAAAATTAGCCAGGCGTTGTTGTAGGCGCCTGTAGTCCCAGCTTCTCCGGAGGCTGAGGCAGGAAAATGGCGTGAACCCGGGAGGCGGAACTTGAAGTGAGCCGAGATGACGCCGCTGCACTCCAGCCTGGGCGACAGAGTGACAGACTGTCTCTAAATAAATAAAGAAAGGATGTAAGCATCTGCTTCCTTGTCTACCCTCCCTCCTTTTTTCTCTCTCTTGCTTGCTCTTTCTCTTTTAAATATTGAAAACTCCTCAAACCCCCTTTTGGAAGAGCACCAGTAACAGATGCTCCTGTGACGTATGTATTTCCCAGCCATGTCCTCAACCCTGGCGAAATAAACCTCTACCGATTAAGACTTGCCTCCCTCACTTTTTCATTAAGCTTTGACGATGGAACAAAGGGACCACGAGCCAAAGAATAGAGGTGACCTGTAGAAGCTGGAAACAGATTCTCCCCTAGAGCCTCCAGAATGAATGTATCTCTGCTGAAACCTTGATTTTAGACCAATGAGGCCCATACCAGAATTTTTATCTCCAGAACTATAAGAATCTCAATTTGTACTTATTTTTTATTTATTTTTTGAGACAGAGTCTCGCTCTGTCGCTCAGGCTGGAGTGCGGTGGTGCAATCTCGGCTCACTGCAAGCTCCGCCTCCTGGGTTCACGCCATTCTCTTGCCTCAGCCTCCTGAGTAGCTGGAACTACAGGCACCCGCCACTACGCCTGGCTAATTTTTTTGTATTTTTAGTAAAGACAGAGTTTCTCCGTGTTAGCTAGGATGGTCTTGATCTCCTGACCTCGTGATCCGCCTGCCTTGGCCTCCCAAAGTGCTGGGATTACAGGCGTGAGCCACCGCGCCCGGCCTAAATTCGTACTGTTTGAGCCAAACACACCCACCCACCCACACACACACACACACACACATGCACGCACATGCAGCACAAATTTCTATTCTCATGGAATTTACAATCCAATGGGTGGAGGGTGGAAAAGACCGATAATAAGGTTAAAATGTGGGCAAGGTGTGGTGGCTTCTGCCTGTAATCCTAGCACTTTGGGAGGCTGAGACAGGATGTTTGCTTAAGGCCAAGAATTCAAGACCAGCCTGGGAAATATAACAAGACCCTGTCTCTACAAAAAAAAAAAAAATTAGCTAGGCATGGTGGCGTGTGCCTGTGATCCTAGCTTCTCAGGGGGCTGAGGTGGGAGGATGGCTTGAGCCCAGGAGTTCAAGGCTGTAGCGAGCTATAATCTCACCACTGCTGTCCAGCCTGGGCAACGGAGCAAGACCTTGTCTCTAAACAATAATAAATAAATAAACAATTAAAAGTTAATACATAGTATGTGGGATGGTGACAAATACTACAAAATATATAAATTAGGAAAAGAAGGTGAGGGTTTTACCATTTTAAGTATGTTACTGGGAAAAGGTGTCTCTGAGCAGTTGACACTTGAGTGGGAATCCCCATTTGAATGACGTCACCACTTGCAGGCACCTCACATTCAACATGCTAATAGTAACCTCTTTATTTGCCCCCCTCAGTCTTGCTCCTTCTCTGTTTACTACGCGGCAAGTGGCACTGCCATTCATCAGCTCCTAAAGATGGGATCCTAGGAGTCATTTCCTTTTTTTCCTCCTCCTTTTTTCAATCCTTCTACTTACTAGGTCATTAAGTGTTTTCAATTCTACCCTTTAATAGCCTGTATATCATCCTTCTGTCTTTCACTCTCAGGAGACTGACATGATCCATGTGTTGTGATTTTCTTCCTAGACTGCTACCTGGAATTGCCCTCTCTGCATCCTCAACCTTGCCCTACCCTGATTCCTTCTGCATGTTGCAGGCACAGTAATCTTTCTGTAGCATGCATATTACTGCACACTCCCTTGCATAAAATCCTTCAATTCCGTCCATGGTCTTCTGATTCAAGTCTAAACTCTACAGACATAAAATACAAGGCCTCCACGATCTATTGCTGCCCTACATTTTCCAGTATTTCTTTTCAATATATCACCTTTATAACATATGCCTCAGGATTGTTGAAAAATTTATATTGATATCATGCTACTAGGCCTCTGCGCTAGTCAATGAGCACCTTGAGGGCTAGCTAGGTTCATGTCTCCTTTTTTTCTCTCACTCTCTCTAGTGCCAAGCAAAGGTAAATACCCAGTGAGTGCTGCATCCATGGAATGAAACTGGAATTGGCTAGATTCACAAAACAGAGTCATGCTGCTGTTCTAAACCAAAGCCTGCGACATGCAGGCTGCAGGTGTGAGATTCTTTTTGGAAAAATTCAGTGGCATACCTATACCTGCTTATTATCCATTTGCTTGACATAATGTATTAGTCTAATATTTAAAAGGGTGGGGGGAAATCCTTAAGCATAGGAATAAGAAGGCTTTATTTATGCAACATTAACGAGAGTAACCGTTTATTCATTTATTTGGCTTCGGTGAAAAATAAAATATTTTGTCTCAGTGATTTTTCCAGACAACTAAACTTTCTTGTCTAAGCACCACATTAATTTTTAAAAATAAACAGTGGCAGGGAGTGGTCTTTCTATGTTATATCATTCACTTGCTTGCTTTACTAACCCAAACTCACTGAAGATCATTTTTTTCTCTGTAGTATAACAATAATAATCATCATCCTTTTCTGTGGAGATAAATAAAGCTCCTTTTCCCTTATTAAAACTGTTTGGAGGCCGGGCACAGTGGCTCACGCTTGTAATCCTAGCACTTTGGGAGGCTGAGGCGGGCGGATCACGAGGTCAGGAGATCGAGACCACGGTGAAACCCCGTCTCTACTAAAAATACAAAAAATTCGCCGGGCGTGGTGGCGGGCACCTGTAGTCCCAGCTACTCAGAGAGGCTGAGGCAGGAGAATGGCGTGAACCCGGGAGGCGGAGCTTGCAGTGAGCCGAGATTGCGCCACTGCACTCCAGCCTGGGCGACAGAGCGAGACTCCGTCACGAAAACAAAACAAAACAAAACAAAAAACTGCTTGGAAATGACCAAAACAGTGAGAGGATGCCAAACAACGCTGTCTGAAGAAAATCAGATACAAGGGGGACATCTGGGCTTAGAAAAGAATTGAAAGAGAACATAGGGTAGCCTCCCAGTATAGAAAGGGAAGGGAGGGGTGGTGGAGAACAATTTGATTTGTCAGTAAAATTCCATAAAGTGAAACCAAAAATGAGTGGAAGTTGCAATGACGTAATCTAACAATTAGTTAGGTCTCCATCATTATTAGCAACCAGGGAAGGATGTGGGCCCAGTCATTGTGGGGATCCCTGCCCTGGCATGGAAGATGGGCTCTGTGATTATGGTGGGAATTTGGCATCAGCCTCTGCGCAGCATCCATTCCCTCTTCTTCTGGTGATAGCAGCTTGATTTATTTGGGAAAACCCCTGTCCCATTCTCAGTCCATGTGGTTTGAGGTAGGCTTCCCCATGTGCCTCTTAGGACAAGCACATGACTCATGTCTGCCTGATCAGCGGACACTGCGATACATTGGAAAAGAGGGTGAATACGTGGCTCCAGTAGTCATCCTACTAGCAGGAGAGGAGAGCCTGTTGGAAAAGAAGCCAACACAGCCAAAGGTGCAGGTGAGACAGGAAGAGAGCGAGACAGAGTCCTGATGATACTGTGTGAGCACTTGAGCCCTGTCATACCTGCAGTTGCAATCCATCCTGGATCTTCTCAAACACATGAGCCAATGAATTCTCTTTTGTCCTTAAACCAGTTTTGAATTGGGTTTCTCTTATTGCAACCAAAAGCATCCAACCTGGTTGATACAATGGTTGTATACCTCCTTATAATTCTAGGATTCTCAGATTTTTATTAATGATTCTGCTATTTCTGTATTTTAATGTTTTTGTTTTTAATAGGTCAACTTCAGTCTTACCTGAGTCTTACCTGCCTCAAAGTACCTTCTGCCTAAAAACTAAAAGTAAATAAAATAATCAACCTTATTCAGTTAGCAGGCTTAATTCCTCAATTCATCCAAATGATTCCAACTGCGTTCATGGTGACTAGAGACCTCTCCTGAGGACTAAAGCTCTTGAGCTATGTGACAGGTCTTCCTTGTTTTAAATGCCTCATATTGCCTACACTGATTGCTGGAGACATATACAAGGCAATAAGAAATGTTTTATGTTTATGGATATTCTGCCTACCCAGGAAGAATGCTATAAAATTACTTGAATTTTCAATCTTTCATTTAGATGCTTGGATTAACATAGATAAGCCTGGTGTGAATAGGCTGTATATTTCCAAAAGAATGGGAAGCCAAAACAAGAACATATTTTAAACATATTTTTAAGATAACGAACATGTTAATGTTAAACCAGTGTTTCTGAATCTATATCCACTTAGCTAACTACAATATCACCATATGGTTAGATGAGACAAAACCTTTTTAATTTTTAAAATGTTGCTTCTAGTACCGCTACTGTAAACTCATTTGTAGGCAGTTGATTAATTAAAATTGAAATTAAATGTCAATAAGTAAGAGTTTAGCAAAGTCTTTCAAAACACAGAATCTAGGCAGAACATTAATGAAAGGGTGCTTGATCATAAAGTGTTGTTTCACTGTGTTATGCCAGTATTTTTTACTTAAGGGATTAATAATATTTTTAATCAAAGGTTAAAGACTTGCCTTTTGATTCCTAAGATTCTACATCTCAAAAGAGAATTAAGGCTAACGAGGCAGTACACTAGAAATTATTACTCAAAACTGTATAGTCAAAGAATTTTGCACTTCATGTTGGTCTACTAGGCCAATCCTTTCCCAAAATAGGGGTTCTAAAATTTTTTATTCATCAGTTTCATCTATAATTGCTTTTTCTCACTCATCCACTTAATTTTCCCTCTTCTCTATCAGAAAGAAATGAGAAGAATGGCAGAATCTCTTCTCTGGCAATGAGAAAATAATCGTAAAGTCTTTCTTATTGCTCACCCATTTCAGAAACTATGAAATGTTCCACTTGATCTTCTCAGAAGTTAAAAACCAATGGCTCGTGAAGTAAACCTGGTCTATAAGCACACAGTTTATATTGTATATCCATCAAAATAAAAATTAGTTGCTGACATTTAAAAACTGGAAGCTCAAACAAAAGTCTAAGATTTCTAGTTTCTCTTGAAGAACAAGAAGATGAGGAGGCACCTGACCTGTGTCTCCATATGGCTGAGTGGCAGGTGTCTCCCTTGGATGGGGCACACTCTGAAGTCCCCAGCATTCCCCTATATACTACACCTGGCCAGTTTTTTAATGCATTTACATTAACAAAATCATCATATCTGGTTAATACATTCTGAGTGAGGTGGGAAGGAGGATCAGAACTGTGAGAACACAGCACTCATGTGGAGAATAAGTGCTAATATTGATAGTTTGGGACTAGCCTGCTGACAGAGAAGGTGGAGGCGATAAATAGCAGGAATTAGGTAATGATGGGGAGTTTCCTCAATTTAAATATATATTTTAGTGCAAAATAAATGTTGAAGCATATTTGGACCTTATTAGTCAAGTCAGGAATAGACAGAATGAAATCTGGATGAAGACAAGCTTTGTGGTAAGTCAAGTGGTGGAAACAATCAATTAAATTCGCATATCATATAGAATTCTTGATACTGGCATACTATTTCCCCAAAGGTAATTTAATTAGCTTGTAACAATGGTTGAGCTGTAGCAGTTGTAAGCAGTCATTAACACTGTTCAAAATATTAGGTTGTCTCTTTTCTTCCAGGCACATAGTAAGATTATATTTCCCTGCTGGGTTGCAGGAACATGTAACTTGTTTTGGCCAATGAAATGTGAGTGAAAGTGCAGTGTTGCACTTCTAAGTAGAGGCTTTAAGAACCCATGCATGTTTGGCTCTTTCCCTTCTGCAATGGCAATGCTCCAGAGCATCTTGGTCCACCAGGCTGGCCTTACAGAGGAGCAGAGCCACTATCAAACCCCTGATGTATACTAGGTGCAAAAGAGAAATTGCCTTTTGTTGTTATAAGCCAGAACTCGGGGTTGCTTGTTACAGTAGCACAGCTTAACTTCTCCTGATTGACCTACAGTGTTATTATAACTTTATTAATTCATGATTTTTGACATGTCTAATACCCGTATTATTATTTTCTTAGTGTCATTTTAAAATTAAAATTTTTAAAATGTAGCCTTATTCTGAGAAATACCTGTGGTACATACTAGTTATATTTCAACTATATTAAAAGTACATGAATATTAAAAGTACATGACTATTAAAAGTAATCTCATGTGCCACATTTTAAGAAACACTGAAGTAAATAAAATAGAAAATGAATCTCAAGTTGAAGACTGCAAAATAAGCAATTACGCTATTGATTTTCAGGTTTGTCTACAAATTTGAACGCCATGTCAACATTCAATGAACTACACTGCTTTCTTGATACACCAGAAATCACAAAGGGATGTATGCTACGAATTTAATACATTTGTTACTCCCTAGTCCATAGCAAGTGTTAAAAAAAAGTATGAATACACCGTTTATAAACCATATCAGGTTTGTTTACAAAAACCATTAAAATGCACAACACTGTCATCATCAGATCTAATATGTATATGCAAATCCAAAGGTGTACAGGTGTAAAGGGTAGATACATACACATTTTTATAGGCTTCCTTCTTGCATCCTTGAGTACCTGACCTTTAGCATTAAAATCATTATATATACAGCTGGCAAATCCTGTCTTATAGGTGACAAACAGATTGACGCAAAATTACCATTTTGCAACAGATTAAGTAGATCATAGAAAAAGGTAGGGGATATTTTATAGGGGTGACGGCCAAGAAAAGGTCTTAGAGACACCTGCCATTTCATGCAAGCTAATGTAAAACCTCAAATAACTCCTAAATATTTGCATTGTATACACTACAGGCATTCTAAATGTAATTCATGTATAAGAAATATATAGATGAAGAGTTCAGATATTAGAAAGAAAAAAACCTGTTGTCTCAAAAAGATGTAGTTGAAATAAAAAGCATAATAATCTGCTGTTTGAAGAATGAGTTTTGAAAAGAATGAGTTTTGAATGAGTTTTGAGACGGCCTCAAAAAAGGAGAAACTAACAGGAGACATAACAGCCACTGCCAAATAATTGAAGGGTTGTCATAGCAAATAAGACATGGGCTTATTTACATATACCAAAGAACTTAGGATGGGGAAAGGTGGGGAAATCTACAAAAATTTCAGGCTAAAATTAAGGAGGATATTTCTAACTGTTCATCTTCAGGCAGCTCTGGCAGTCTTCAGCGGGGATCATGTGACCCATCTCTGCAGGGAGCGCTTTGTAGAATTCCCAAATCCAGAAGAACTATAAAGATCAATAACTTACCACTCATCCTTCCAAAGCTTCTGTTCTTTTTTTAACACTTAGTCCAGGAACAGCAGATAGTCACCCCACCTTCCCCTTAGAACTATTAATAACAGACCAACAAATTTTTACAGGTTAACCAAATATTGAAAATAATTCAAGACAGTACCTTTCATTTTCTTTTAATATGTCCCTTCCTTTCTTCCAGGTGTAAACGGGTTTTGGAGATGCTTTTGGCTTACACTCAATGACAACTTCACCTCCCACTTTGACAAGAGTTACTCTTTTCAAGAGTGTTCTTGAAAAATCTGGACCTACAGCTGAAAGACAGTACAAAAAATAATTATTATGCAAGACAGTCTTCCATGAGATAATTCCTTAGTCTTTTTCTTTCTTTCTTTCTTTCTTTCTTTCTTTCTTTCTTTCTTTCTTTCTTTCTTTCTTTCTTTCTTTCTTTCTTTCTTTCTTTCTTTCTTTCTTTCTTTCTTTCTTTCTTTTTCTTTCTTTTTTGAGACAGAGGCTTGTTCTGTTGCCAGTGCAGTGGCACAATCTCGGCTCACTACAACCTCCGCCTCCCAGGTTCAAGTGATTCTCCTGCCTCAGCCTCCCGACTAGCTGGGACTACAGGCACACATGACCACGCCCAGGTAATTTTTGTATTTTAGTAGTGATGGGGTTTCACCATGTTGGCCAGGATGGTCTCCATCTCTTGACCTCATGATCCGCCCGCCTCGGCTTCCCAAAGTGCTGGGATTACAGGCATGAGCCACCACACCCGGCATCTTTTTCTTTCTCTAATACACTTACTGCTACCTTGGTCATCAAAGGGAGGAAGCTAATTTTTTAGAAGTATGTAGCACTGTTATATTTTGATGGATTTATTAAACTTTGAGGTATAATTTGTATTTGGTAAAATGTACATTTGTGTGTGTACAGTTTGGTGAATTTGGTATACACCACCATGAAGATCAAGACACAGAATATTCTCATCTCCCTGTTGAGGGACTCTTTTAAAGAAAATTTATTGTATGTTCAAGTGAACAAACATTTTAAAATTTCAGAAAATTGAAAGAGAAAGAAACAAAATTAGGAACTCCATAAGAATTTTTTTTTTAATTGTGTAGGTTAAAGCATTCACTCTCTGATATGGTCACCACCTCTGCTTTGTGCCATAGCACTCTTCATATATATCTTTATTAGAGAACATGCTGAACTGTCTGTATTGTCACCCTCCGTAAGCTTCTTAAACACAGGGTTTTGTTTAGCTTTTCACTGCAAGTGCCTAATGCAATGCTTGGCTCATTTAGGAGAAGCTGTGACTTGTTCTTGGAGTGTAGGTATTGAGATAGCTCTATTATATGCTACCACTAGTGTTCTAAAAAATTCACTCATGCTGACACCAGTAGCATAGTTATATGGAAACACTATCAGAGAATTATTTCTTTCCTAAAACAAAAGATACATATTTGTATTCTCACAAAAGTAAAATAAAAGACATTTTTCCTGGAAAATATCTATTTTCTTCTGAGTTAATTGAATTAATGTGCAAGAAGAGATTTTGGAATGGAAGGATTCATTTCTCGGAATCTTAATTTTATCATATTTTAAAACCCTGACTCATTCAGTTTGGCCTGGTGGAATTTAATATTTAAGACCATGTTGAATGTAAAATTGAAATATAAATCACAAATTACTTAAAGGAGAACTGGGGGTGTGTGTTATGTGAATGCAGGGGCTTGGGGGGGTAATGGGAGCCAATTTCTTAAAAGTTCCTAAATCATAGGCTAATGATGTTTAAAAATGAAAGTAAGCTTTAGTGGAAGCAAGACAAATCTTGATTACATTCTTTTGTTATGGAAAGACTTTCGGTAACTGCCTAGAAACAAAGATGGAAAGGTTACTTTTTTATGGGGCCATGCAATGTACACCTGGGGCTGGTATTCTCATGCGAAAGTAAAATTTTAAAAATGAATCTAGTAGGCAATTGATATCTCAATCTGTTTACCTCAGATTTATGAGGGAAGTCTATAATTCTGGGAGTAATTCAATGATAATAAGTACAATTAATAAGTAGAGTGCAAGTACAGATGTACAGATGTTTTTGCTTTAATGAGATAAAAGCATTTCTTCTATGGTCTGCAAAATCATGTAATAAAAATTGTAGGGTTTATGAAAAAGATAGGGTCAGGACATACCTACTCAATATTTATGTAACGAGAACACTATAAAAACAATAATCATTCTAGTAATTATCAAACATAATTAAATATAAACATGATTTAAAAGATAAGTTAAATTCATAATAACTACTACAAAAAATACAGTGTGTGTATGTGTGTATGCACATGCATGAGAAGGTAGCTTGATGGAAGAAAGAAGGAAGAGTTGCGATTGCTAAGCTATGAAATAAGTGCAAATTGCAGAAAGATTGAGAATTACACAATAAGCACTGCCATGTTAGAGTATGTGGCCAAACTGCACCAACAGGAAGAATGTGGCATGAATGGGAATCATGTGCAGTAGGTATTTTCCCTTGGCTAGCTGTGTTAATCTGTGTTCTTGGGCTTTGTGTTTGGTTGCTGCTACTTAGTAAAATACCTGAACAAATCCAGGGTCTATGTTATACTGACATCATTCCCCTACTTACCAATCCCACATAAGCTAAGTCACAGAAAAGTGTTTCAGCAGAGCCGACTCAATGCAAACCCCTGAACTGACATAAAAAAGTAAAAAAAAAAAAGTCAGGTATTCTTGAAGTTTTTTTTAAATGATATTTTCTGAAATAGAGTTACAAATCTGTATTATATAAAAATCCCTTCTTAAAACTGTATCTTTCTACACATATATTTTTATCACTTTAGGCAGACATTTTTCATCCATTCAGGAGGAATTCTGCAGTTGCATTTGAAACGAGTTTACATAAATCAAACAGCACAACACATGGGCATATTTGTCAAAAAACTATATTTTGCTTTTACAGGATTTGAAATAGCATATCAGACACACAGAAACCAGAAAACACACCTTTCAGTTTCAGAAGCATTTGTAATGTACCATTTGTGTGCATATAATCTTTTGGATATCTTATCGAGATAAGACTGGCTGGAACATCTTTCACTAATTAAAATGGAATTAAAAATTCAAGGCCAGGTGTGATGGCTCATATCTGTAATCTCAGCACTTTGAGAGGCCGAGGTGGGCAGATCACATGAGGCCAGGAGTTCGAGACCAGCCTGGACAACATGGCGAAATCCCGTCTCTACTAAAAATACAAAATTAGCCAGGCGTGGTGTTGCACGTCTGTAATCCCAGCTACTGGGGAGGCTGAGGCATGAGAAGCGTTTGAACCTGGGAGGCGGAGGTTGCAGTGAGCCAAGATCATGCCACTGGACTCCAGCCTGGGGGACAGAGCTAGACTCTGTCTCAAAAAAAAAAAATAAATAAATAAATAAAAATTCAAGTTCTTTTGTTTACTCGATTTACTTAATTAGCTTCTTAAGTTATCTAACCCTGCAAATCTATCAGTTGTAACCATAAACTGTGGTGCTTTTAAGGGAAAACTGTCAGAACTCCATCAGTTTTTGAATACTTGAGCCATTAATGGATTTCTTAACATTCTCCCATTTTGTGACCATCTTTTGCACCTGAGATGCTGTTCAGCTTGTAGGACGATACTTTTTCCTATTTGTACCCTTTATTCTCATCCCCAAACACTGACCTAGGAGATGTTTGAAGGAAAAGTGAAAGGGACCTGTTCTATGTGACATTCACAGATAATGAGGTTTTAAAAGTTATTGGTAAATCCCCAGAAGGGTACTTTTAGAATCTAACCTTTGCTGGCACTTAAAAAATTAGTGCACATGGAAGTAAAACTTCAGTAGGTTTCTAGTAGCTCAGAAAAGGCAAAACCAACTGTCAAATTACCCCTTATGTCTGAGAGTAGCTAAGATACTGGGAGATCCTTATTTGCTATATTTAATATACTTAAATGATAATATTTCTCACATGCACTGCTAGAGGGCACCACTCCCTCAGTGTTAGAATGAACTGTATTATGGGACCTCTTCCAGGTGAGAAATGCAACTTCTTATTACTTATCAATGATCTTTATTACATTATCTATGAGAAGCATGTGGCTGAGAGAAGCCCTCTATGTAATTCACAACTATTTGTTTTTAGTTAATTAAATGAATTTTGGTCATATATCAAGCGTATTTTAAGTGGCCAATAGAACCCCTCAAAAACTTAAAAGTTTTTTGCTTTAGTGTCATTTCTCAACAGAAACAGTAGAATGATAACTCCTTAACTAGATATGCAGTGGCAGTCCTATTTGGGAAATATATGGATGTGATGTCTTACTATATTATTGAAGAAGAAAGGATTATTATATATGCCAATTCTATCACAGTCTGTGACAGATGCATCACTGGGAACACTGCCAGTTGATGGAGAATATTAGGGCCAGCTTTTTTGGGAAGTTCAGCATTTCTTATTACTTTAACCTTTGTCTACTTTCTTTAACTATTACCTCATCATTCCCTAAAAACAAGCTTAGAGTGAATGCATTAATTCAAATCTTTTCACTACTGAGGAGAAAATACTGGTATCAGATTATGAGACCCCAAATTTCTTCTGGCGTGTTGGATTGCTATCTAGAAAGAAGGCTACTGGTAGAAGATTTCCTCTTTCTAGGTCCACTATTTTAGAATGGCTGATTCAAAAATCAGCCCTCTCTGAGGTCAGGTATGGTGGCTCACGCCTGTAATCCCAGCACTTTGGGAGGCCAAGGCAGGAGGATCACTCGAAACCAGGAGTTCAAGACCAGCCTCAGTGACACAGTGAGACTCAGTCTCTATAAAAAATAAAACATTAGCCAGGTGTAGTGGTGAATGCCTGTAGCCCTTGCTTCTTGGAAAGCTGAGGCGAGGAAATCACTTGAACTCAGGAGTTCAAGGCTGAAGTGAGCTAGGATCACATCACTACATTGCAGCTTGGGTGACAGTGAGACCCTGTCTTTAAAAAAAAAAAATCAGTGCTCTCTTATTATGAATGATATTCACAAGGAGACTCTCAACACAACTCTGAAGTAGAAGATTTTTCCATTTTGATGTTAGCATGATGTGTCCCTTCTAGTGTTCCTAATATCCATCCTTCTATTGTTTTGGTCTAACTCACTGAATGCCCTGTTTCCTGATGGCTCTAATAATGCTTCTTCCATGGGCAGCTCTTGGGTTTATAAACTCCTATTCCTTTGGGCAAGTTATTACAAAACAAAAGAATTTTCCAATCATGAGATTGTTTTAAGGATTAAATAAAATAATACATGTATTGAACATAAAGTACTTAGCACCATGTTTGATCCAGGTTAAGAACTTCATACTTCTCCTCTCCACTGCTATTTCCACTACTGCACTACCCCAATCACCATTATCACGGACCTTTTTTCTGCTGAAAAATTTCTTAGAGTCAGAGAAACACATCATTGTTTGAAAACAGAAAATGTTTATTTTGAAATAATTATAGACCCACAGAAAGTACCAAATATAATACAGAAAGGTCCTGTGCATCCTTCACCCAGTCTCCCCCAATGGTTACATCTTATGTAGATACAGTTAAATATCAAAACAAAGAAACTGATACTTGGTATACGGTGTATATATCACACATGTAGACTGGGGAAAAGCACCATGGAAATTGAGATAGGGAACTATTCCATTGTCACAACGATCTTCCCCCTGCTTCCCCTTCATAGTCATATCCAGCCTCCTTCTACCTCCCCTCTGTAACCCCTGGAAACCACTGACCTCTTCCCCATTACTATAGTTTAGTCATTCTGAGAATGTTTTAGATACATGTGTGTGTGAGAGAGTCTGTGTGTGTGTGGTGTGTAATCATACAGTATGTGACCTTTTGGAGTTTTTGTTCCTTTTTACTGCTGAGTATTACATGCCGGTATGGATAAGAAATACATCTTCAATATTGGCACTTCGGGCTCTATGATAACTGACAAATACTTTTGGGCACAGGAGCCATTTCAAGATCTCTCATCTTTCTTGCCGACAAGTAGGATCAGGAATGGCATTTTTTTTTTTTATAAAAGATTTGAAAAGTCAAAAATTAGTTACATGAACATAGGTGGAGGTTTTCACTTATTCCCAGAAAAATATTTTAAAGACATTTTAGAACATTATTTCTTATGTAATCAACAGGTTGATTAAAAATAATTCTTGCTTATTATTATTATACTTTAAGTTTTAGGGTACATGTGCACAATGTGCAGGTTTGTTACATATGTATCCATGTGCCGTGCTGGTGTGCTGCACCCATTAACTCATCATTTAGCATTAGGTATTTCTCCTAATGCTGTCCCTCCCCCCTCCCCCCACCCCACAACAGTCCCCGGAGTGTGATGTTCCCCTTCCTGTGTCCATGAGTTCTCATTGTTCAATTCCCACCTATGAGTGAGAACATGGGGTGTTGGGCTTTTTGTGCTTGTGATAGTTTACTGAGAATGATGGTTTCCAGTCCTAGGTATTCTGTTCTCTTTGAAGCAATTGTGTATGGGAGTTCACTCATGATTTGGCTCTCTGTTTGTCTGTTATTGGTGTACAAGAATGCTTGTGATTTTTGTACATTGATTTTGTATCCTGAGACTTTGCAGAAGTTGCTTATCAGCTTAAGGAGATTTTGGGCTGAGACAATGGGGTTTTCTAGATATACAATCATATCATCTGCAAACAGGGACAATTTGACTTCCTCTTTTCCTAATTGAATACCCTTTATTTCCTTCTCCTGCCTGATTGCCCTGGCCAGAACTTCCAGCACTATGTTGAATAGGAGTGGTGAGAGAGGGCATCTCTGTCTTGTGCCAGTTTTCAAAGGGAATGCTTCCAGTTTTTGTCCATTCAGTATGATATTGGCTGTGGGTTTGTCACAGATAGCTCTTATGATTTTGAGATACGTCCCATCAATACCTAATTTATTGAGAGTTTTTAGCATGAAGGGTTGTTGAATTTTGTCAAAGGCCTTTTCTGTATCTATGGAGACAATCATGTGGTTTTTGTCTTTGGTTCTGTTTATATGCTGGATTACATTTATTGATTTGCGTATGTTGAACCAGCCTTGCATCCCAGGGATGAAGCCCATTTGATCATGGTGTATAAGCTTTTTGATGTGCTGCTGGATTCGGTTTGCCAGTATTTTATTGAGGATTTTTGCATCAATGTTCATCAAGGATATTGGTCTGAAATTCTCTTTTTTGGTTGTGCCTCTGCCAGGCTTTGGTATCAGGATGATGCTCGCTCATAAAATGTGTTAGGGAGGATTCCCTCTTGTTCTATCAATTGGAATGGTTTCAGAAGGAATGGTACCAGTTCCTCCTTGTACCTCTGGTAGAATTCGGCTGTGAATCCATCAGGTCCTGGACTCTTTTTGGTTGGTAAGCTATTGATTATTGCCACAATTTCAGAGCCTGTTATTGGTCTATTCAGAGATTCAACTACTTCCTGGTTTAGTCTTGGGAGGGTGTATTTGTCAAGGAATTTATCCATTTCTTCCAGATTTTCTAGTTTATTTGCGTAGAGGTGTTTGTAGTATTCTCTGATGGTAGATTGTATTTCTGCGGGATTGGTGGTGATATCCCCTTTATCATTTTTTATTGCATCTATTTGATTCTTCTGTCTTTTCTTCTTTGTTAGTCTTGCTAGTGGGCTATCAATTTTGTTGATCTTTTCAAAAAACCAGCTCCTGGATTCATTGATTTTTTGAAGGGTTTTTGTGTCTCTATGTCCTTCAGTTCTGCTCTGATTTTAGTTATTTCTTGCCTTCTGCTAGCTTTTGAATGTGTTTGCTCTTGCTTTTCTGGTTCTTTTAATTGTGATGTTAGGGTGTCAATTTTGGATCTTTCCTGCTTTCTCTTGTGGGCATTTAGTGCTATAAATTTCCCTCTACACACTGCTTTGAATGTATCCCAGAGATTCTGGTATGTTGTGTCTTTGTTCTCGTTGGTTTCAAAGAACATCTTTATTTCTGCCTTCATTTCGTTATGTACCCAGTAGTCATTCAGGAGCAGGTTGTTCAGTTTCCATGTAGTTGAGTGGTTTTGAGTGAGTTTCTTGATCCTGAGTTCTAGTTTGATTGCACTGTGGTCTGAGAGACAGTTTGTTATAATTTCTGTTCTTTTACATTTGCTGAGGAGAGTTTTACTTCCAACTATGTGGTCAGTTTTGGAATAGGTGTGGTGTGGTGCTGAAAAAAATGTATATTCTGTTGATTTGGGGTGGAGAGTTCTGTAGATGTCTATTAGGTCTGCTTGGTGCAGAGCTAAGTTCAATTCCTGGATATCCTTGTTAACTTTCTGTCTCATTGATCTGTCTAATGTTGACAGTGGGTGTTAAAATCTTCCATTATAATTGTGTGGGAGTTTAAGTCCCTTTGTAGGTCACTCAGGACTTGCTTTATGAATCTGGGTGCTCCTGTGTTGGGTGCATATATATTTAGGATAGTTAGTTCTTCTTGTTGAATTGATCCCTTTACCATTATGTAATGGCCTTCTTTGTCTCTTTTGATCTTTGGTGGTTTAAAGTCTATTTTATCAGAGACTAGGATTGCAACCCCTGCCTTTTTTTGTTTTCCAGTTGCTTGGTGGGTCTTCCTCCATCCCTTTATTTTGAGTCTATGTGTGTCTCTGCACGTGAGATGGGTTTCCTGAATACAGCACACTGATGGGTCTTGACTCCTTATCCAGTTTGCCAGTCTGTGTCTTTTAATTGGAGCATTTAGCCCATTTACATTTAAGGTTAATATTGTTATGTGTGAATTTGATCCTGTCATTATGATGTTAGTTGGTTATTTTGCTCGTTAGTTGATGCAGGTTCTTCCTAGCCTCGATGGTCTTTACAATTTGGCATGTTTTTGCAGTGGCTGGTACCGGTTGTTCCTTTCCATGTTTAGTGCTTCCTTCAGGAGCTCTTTTAGGGCAGGCCTGGTGGTGACAAAATCACTCAGCATTTGCTTGTCTGTAAAGTATTTTATTTCTCCTTCACTTATGAAGCTTAGTTTGCCTGGATATGAGATTCTGGGTTGAAAATTCTTTTCTTTAAGAATGCTGAATATTGGCCCCCACTCTCTTCTGGCTTGTAGAGTTTCTGCCGAGAGATCAGCTGTTAGTCTGATGGGCTTCCCTTTGTGGGTAACCCGACCTTTCTCTCTGGCCGCCCTTAACATTTTTTCCTTCATTTCAACTTTGGTGAATCTGACAATTATGTGTCTTGGAGTTGCTCTTCTCGAGGAGTATCTTTGTGGCATTCTCTGTATTTCCTGAATCTGAATGTTGGCCTGCCTTGCTAGATTGGGGAAGTTCTCCTGGATAATATCTTGCAGAGTGTTTTCCAACTTGGTTCCATTCTCCCCGTCACTTTCAGGTACACCAGTCAGACGCAGGTTTGGTCTTTTCACATAGTCCCATATTTCTTGGAGGCTTTGTTCATTTCTTTTTATTCTTTTTTCTCTAAACTTCTCTTCTCCCTTCATTTCATTCATTTCATCTTCCATCACTGATACTCTTTCTTCCAGTTGATCGCATCGGCTACCAAGGCTTCTGCAATCTTCACATAGTTCTCGAAACTTGGCTTTCAGCTCCATCAGCTCCTTTAAGACCTTCTCTGCATTGGTCATCTTAGTTATACATTCATCTATTTTTTTTTCAAAGTTTTTAACTTCTTTGCCATTGGTTTGAATTTCCTCCTGTAGCTCGGAGTAGCTTGATCGTCTGAAGCCTTCTTCTCTCAACTCGTCAAAGTCATTCTCCATCCAGCTTTGTTCCATTGCTGGTGAGGAACTGCGTTCCTCTGGAGGAGGAGCGGAGCTCTGCTTTTTAGAATTTCCAGTTTTTCTGCTCTGTTTTTTCCCCATCTTTGTGGTTTTATCTACTTTTGGTCTTTGATGATGGTGATGTACAGATGGGTTTTTGGTGTGGGTGTCCTTTCTGTTTGTTAGTTTTCCTTCTACCAGACAGGACCCTCAGCTGCAGGTCTGTTGGAGTTTGCTAGAGGTCCACTCCAGACCCTGTTTTGCTGGGTGTCAGCAGCGGTGGCTGCAGAACAGCGGATTTTTGTGGACCGCAAATTCAGCTGTCTGATTGTTCCTCTGGAAGTTTTGTCTCAGAGGAGTACCTGGCCGAATGAGGTGTCAGTCTGTCCCTACTGGGGGGTGCCTCCAAGTTAGGCTGCTCGGGGGTCAGGGACCCACTTTAGGAGGCAGTCTGCCAGTTCTGAGATCTCCAGCTGTATGGTGGGAGAACCACTACTCTCTTCAAAGCTGTCAGACAGGGACATTTAAGACTGCAGAGGTTCCTGCTGTCTTTTTGTTTGTCTGTGCCCTGCCCCCAGAGGTGGAGCCTACAGTGGCAGGCAGGCCTCCTTGAGCTGTGGTGGGCTCCACCCAGTTGGAGTTTCCTGGCTGCTTTATTTACCTAAGCAAGCCTGGGCAATGGTGGGCGCCCCTCCCCCAGCCTCGCTGCCGCCTTGCAGTTTGATCTCAGATTGCTGTGCTAGCAATCAGAGAGACTCCGTGGGCGTAGGACTCTCCGAGCCAGGTGCGGGACACAATCTCCTGGTGTGCCGTTTTCCAAGCCCGTTGGAAAAGCACAGTATTAGGGTGGGAGTGACCTGATTTCTCAGGTGCCTTCTGTTACCCCTTTCTTTGACTAGGAAAGGGAACTCCCTGACCCCTTGTGCTTCCCGAGTGAGGCAATGCCTCACCCTGCTTCGGCTCGCGCACGGTGCACTGCACCGACTGTCCTGCACCCACTGTTTGGCACTCCCTAGTGAGATGAACCT